>NC_042622.1:123508199-123598882 GCF_901001135.1 Rhinatrema bivittatum | reverse complement strand
AACTCAAAAAAGCAGAAAAGGTAACTAGGAAGAGCAGCAACCAAAGGGAGAAAAGTTGGAAAGCTATGACCATAAATGCTCATACTCATGGAAATAAAATTCCAGAACTACAGGCCCTAGTGGTGGAGGCGAACTTCGCTATTGTTGTTATTACAGCAACATGGTTCAATGAGTCTTATGATTGGGATATGGCCATCCTGGATTATAACTTGTTAAAGAAGAACAAAGAAAACAGAAAATGGGGGTAGGAATAGCTCTTTATGTCAAAACAATATCCAGGGAATTACAATTCAAGTTACGTGTGATAGGAAAGAAGCATTATAGGATGTCCTAAAAAAAGAAGATGATGCTTCCATTTACATCAATGTGGTCTATAGGACTCCGATTCAAACAGAAGAACTGTACAGAGATCTGGTCAAAGACATCCAAAAGGTGGGAAAGAAGGGAGAAGTGCTACTTCTTGGAGGTTTTAATCTGTCATATGTGGACTGGAGTATCCTTGCTGCAGAATCTGCAAGAAGTAGAAAGATAGTGGATGCCCTTCAAAGGGCTCTACTCAAACAAATTGTAATGGAACCCATGTGGAGGATGCAATACTTTACCAAGTACTCACAAACAGGGATAATTGTCTCTAAATATCTGGTTAGGTGCTCAACCTGAGCAGCAGTGATCATCAGAAGGTATGTTCGATATTGCAGCCAAGATAGAGAAGATGCAAGTTTTGAATTTCAAAACTACTGACTGTCAAAATGGGGACATACCTGGAGGAAAAACTAGAAGACTGGGAGAAAATGGGGGTAAGTGGAATAACAGTGGGCCAAATTAAAAAGAGCTATAACAAAGGTAATAAATCTATATGTTAGCAAAGTAAACAAAAGTAAGAATAAAAAGAAATTGATCTGGTTCTCAAAGGAGATGGTTGAGAAATAGAGGCAAAAGGACAACATTCAAGAAGTACAAAAGAACCCAAAAAGAGGAACACAGGGAAGAATACCTCATGAAGCTGAGGGAGAGAAAGAAAAAAACTCAGAAAAGCAAAAGATCAAGTGGAAGAAAAGATTACCAAAGAGGTAAACAAGGTGTCAAAACATTTTTCAGATATATCAGAGAAAGAAGGAAGGCTTGAGAGGTGGTATAGTAAAATTGATAGGTGACAAGGAGCAATGTGTGGAGAAAGATGAAGAAATGGCAGAAATATTAATCAAATGCTTCAGTTTGGTGTTCACTAAAGAAAAGCCTGGAGAAGGATCATTGCTGGTTGAAAACCATTGATGGGAGTGGGTTAGACACAACCCCATATACAGAATAGGGATGTGAATTGTTTTTTGACGATTTAAAATATCGTCCGATATATTTTAAATCGTCAAAAATCGTTAGAGGCGATATATAATAGGAATTCCCCCGATTTATCATCAAAAATCGTAAATCGGGGGAAGGGGGAGGGGGGAAGGGGGAGGGCGGGAAAACCAGCACACTAAAACAACCCTAAAACCCACCCCGACCCTTTAAAATAAATCCCCCACCCTCCTGAACCCCCCCTCAAATGCCTTAAATTACCTGGGGTCCAGTGGGGGGGGGGGGGTCCCGGTGTGATCTTTTACTGTCGGGCCTCTGGTGCGTTGTAGAAATGGCGCTGGCGCTACCTTTGCCCTGTCATATGACAGGGCAAAGGTAGCCATTTTGTTTTTTGTCCCCCGACGTCAGGAGCGTAGGAGATCGCTCCCAGTCCCCCGCTGGACCACCAGGGACTTTTGGCCAGCTTGGGGGGGTCAGGAGGCCCCCCCCAAGCTGGCCAAAAGTACGGTGTATGGCCGGCGCCATTTTGTACGGCAAAACGATTCGAGTGCAGGAGGTCGCTCCCGGACCCCCGCTGGACTTTTGGCAAGTCTTGTGGGGGTCAGGAGGCCCCCCCAAGCTGGCCAAAATTCCCTGGGGGTTCAGCGGGGGTCCAGGAGCGATCTCCTACGCTCCTGACGTCGTTTTGCCGTACAAAATGGCGCCGGCCATACGCCATTTTGTACGGCAAAACGATTTGAGTGCAGGAGGTCGCTCCCGGACCCACGCTGGACTTTTGGCAAGTCTTGTGGGGGTCAGAAGCCCCCCCCAAGCTGGCCAAAAGTCCCTGGGGGTCCAGCGGGGGTCCGGGAGCGATCTCCTACGCTCCTGACGTCGGGGGACAAAAAACACAAAATTTCTACAACGCACCGGAGGCCCGAGAGTAAAAGATCACACCGGGACCCCCCCCCCCACTGGACCCCAGGTAATATAAGGCATTTGAGGGGGGGTTCGGGAGGGTGGGGGATTTATTTTAAAGGGTCGGGTGGGTTTTAGGGATGTTTTAGTGTGCCGGTGCCATTTCTACAACGCACCGGAGGCCCGAGAGTAAAAGATCACACCGGGACCCCCCCTCTGGACCCCAGGTAATTTAAGGCATTTTGAGGGGGTTCGGGAGGGTGGGGGATTTATTTTAAAGGGTCAGGGTGGGTTTTAGGGATGTTTTAGTGTGCCGGTTTTCCCGCCCTCCCCCGATTTACGATTTTCACGATATTTAAAAAAACAAAACCGCGACGATCCGATTCCCTCCCCCCCCCCAGCCGAAATTGATCATTAAGATGATCGATCACACGATTCACATCTCTAATACAGAATAGAATGTATGGAAAGAGCTAGGAAAACTGAAAGTTGCTAAGGCCATGAGGCCAGTTGAGTCACACAGAGGATATTAAGGGAGCTCAGAGATGTGCTGGTGGGTCCACTAAAAGACCTGTTCAATAGATCCCTGGAAATAGGTGTGGTGCTGCAAAATTGGAGAAGAGTGATTGAGGTCCCACTTCTCAAGAGTGGTAGGAGAGAGGAGCCTGGAAACTACAGATCAGTTATCCTCCCCTCAGTGATGGGAAAATCTAATGGAGACTTTGCTGAAGGAAAGAATAGTAAACTATCTATCTATGTGTATATTTATGTATTCATTTAAAATCACTTGTATCTCGCGCCCTCCAAAGTTCAGAGCGGGTAACATAAAAACATCCATGAAATTCATAATAAAAAAATGGTAAATACATATCCAAACAATAACTTAAGACAAAATTAACACACACTTATTACAAAGGACATGATAATTGATTAACTGCCGGAATCAGTTGGTATTAAATCTTTAAAGGCTTGATTGAAAAAAATGAGTTTTTAGGGCTTTCTTGAATTTCTTTGAAAATTACTGATATTGTGACGTTGAAGAGGTAGGCAGATCCACCATGTCAGGCCAGCAATTAAGAAGGCCCATTCTCTAGTGCAATCAAGATGGGTATGACGTGGTGAAGTGATGTCGAGTAATTGTTGTTGTGATGAGCGTAGTGTTCTGCTGGGGGATATATAACTTAAGTGTAGCTTGTGTCCAGGGGGAACTGATGTTATATATTAGATTATGAATAAAAGTAGCCAGTTTATATTGAATTTTCTATGTCACTGGTAGCCAATGGAGTGAAAACTTAACTGGTATAATACAGTCGCATATATTAGAACCGGAAAGTAGTCATGCTGCTGCATTTTGTGGTAAACCAATGAAAAGTGAGTTACAGTAGTCTACTGATGAAAAAATGAAGGATTAAAGAAGAGTTCTGAAGTCATTCTGATCTGGATATGGTTTGATGTATCATAGCATCTTTCATTTCAAGGTGTGAAATTTGTGGTTTCATGGGCAAAGATGAGTTAAATATGACCCCTAGGTTCTGTACCTTCTTAGATATGTGAAAAGTTTGATTATTATAGCAGAAAGAGTCTGGGATCTCATATTTAATACACTGTCCTAAAATTAGAATTTCAGTTTTTTTGAGGTTTGGTGAGATAACCAACTTTTTTTTATACTTGAGAGACAAAGTGTAGGAAAATCAACAGTAACGGTCCATGAGGTTTTCAAGGAAAAAGATCTGAATGTCATCTGCATAGATTTTGTAAATGAGGTCAAGAGATGAAAGAAGTGTACAGAGAGGAGCTTTGTAATGTTAAACAGAGCAGCAGAAAGGACAGAACCTTGTGGTACACCCAACAATAGAGTGCTAAGAAGAGAAGAAGGAAGCTATGTGCACTTGGTAAGATCATTCAGAGAGGCAAGAAGAGAACTATGAGAGCATTGGCCCGGATATTCCAGCATCAGTCAGACGGATTATGAGGATATTATGGTTTATTGATTCAAATGCTGAACTTATGTCTAGTAGAATTAACATGTAATAGGTACCAGTGTCAAATCCTCTGAGCATGTAATCAGTACTGGATAAAAGAAGAATTTCTGTATTGTGATAACATCAGAAACTGAATTGATATTTATCAATGACTAAATGTTTGTCAAGAAACTCTGTTAACTGAATAAGACACATGATTCTACAATCCAGCAGGTTGCTGGACCTGAAGCAGCATGGATTCACCAGGGAAGATCCTATCAGACAAATCTGATAGATTTTTTTTTTTTAATTGGGTAACTAGAGAACTGGATCAAGGAAGAACACTTGATGTGATTTATTTGGATCCAGCTTTAGATATGATCCAGCTTAGGAGGCTCATAAATAAAATGAGAAGTTTGGGAGCAGGTGCCAAGGTCGTGTGCCAAACTGGTTGGCTGACAGGAGACAGAATGTAATGATGAATAGAACCCACTATGAAAAGAGAATAGTGTTAAATGGACTGTAACAAGGATTGGTTTTGGGACTGCTTCTGTTCAATTTCTTTGTGCTTGACTTTGTGGAAGGATTAGAAGGAAAGTTTTTTTCTGTTTGTGGATGTTACTAAGATTTGCAACAAAGTAGACAACCCTGAAGGAGTAGTGAGAATGAAAAGTGATTTAAGAAAGCTTGTAGAATGGTCAAAGATTTGGCAGCTGGGATTGAATGCCAAGAAGTACAGAATCTTGCAGTAATGCAAAAGATCTGTATGTGATAGAGGGTGAAAGATTAATGTACATGGACCAGGAGAGGAACTTTGGGGTAATAGTGTCTGGTGATCTGAAGGCAGCAAAGCAATTTGCAACCAGAAGGATGCTGGCTACATAGAGAGAAGAATAGCCAGTAAGAAAAAGGAGGTGATAATGCCTTTGTACAGGTCCTTGGTGAGGCCTCACCTGGAGTACTGTGTTCAGTTCTCAAGACTGTATCTCAAAAAAGATAGAAACAGGTTGGAGGTGTTCCAAAGAAGGGTGAACAAAATGGTGAGGGGGTGTGTATCAGACAAATTATGAGGAAAGGCTAAAGGATCTAAATATATATACCCCGGAACAGAGGAGATGTAGGGAGCTATGATACAGACCTTCAGATACCTGAAAGGTTTTAATGATGCATGAACTTCAAACCATTTCCATTAGAAAGGAAACTGTAGAACAAGGGGTCACAAAATGAAACTCCAGGGTGGATGATGCAGAACCAACATCAGGTAATATTTACTTTTTCGGATAATAGAAGGACTAGGGAGCACTCCATGAAGTTAGCAAGTAGCACATTTAAAACAAATTGAAGAAAATTCTTTTTCACTCAATGCACAATTAAGCTCTTGAATTTGTTGCCAGAGGATGTGGTTAGTGCAGTTAGTGTAGATGGGTTTAAAAAAGGTTTGGATAAGTACTTGGAGGAGAAGTCCATTAACTGTTAATAATCAAGTTGACTTAGGGAATAGCCTCTGCTTTTACTGGCATCAATAGCATGGGATCTACTTAATGTTTGGGTACTTGCCAGGAACTTGTAGCCTGGTATGGCCACTGATGGAAACAGGATGCTGGGCTTGATAGACCCTAGGTCTGACTCAGTATGGCAATTTCTTATATTCTTCTGTTCATGGTCATCCTGTTTTGGAATGTCTCCATCAAGATACGGTCGAGAACACAATACTCCAGGTTGTGCCTCACCAAGGACCTGTACAAGGGCATTATCACCTCCTTTTTCTTACTGGTTATTCTTCTCTCTATGTAGCCTATCATCCTTCTGGTTGCACACCTGCTTTTCTGCCTTCAGATCTCTAGAAAACTATTATCCCAAGGTACCTCTCCTGGTCCATGTATATTAGTCTTTCACCCTCTATCACATACAACTCTTTTGCATTACTGCACCTAGGATGCATGATTCTGTTCTTGGTATTGAATACCAGCTGCCCCTAAATCTTTGACCATATTTTAGCATCACTGATCTCGGTTGCAGATCTTGCTCACTCTGATGCAGATCTTGCTTGGAATGCCCTCCTGAAAGAGGCCGAGGACAAAAACAGTAAATTAATTCAAAAGGGTATGAGATAATACTTTGGATTCCTAGAGGCTAGAGGTTGGAAATGAAGAAAAGGATGCATGGGTGTAACCTGAATGGAGTGGCAGTTACTACTCTTGGGGTAACCTGCATGGAGTGGCAGTTTATAACCATAAGTAGCTAGCTAGGTAGGCTGGCTAGACTATTTGGTCTTTGCCATCATTAATATGCTACTATGTTATGTTAGAAGGACTGTGCACCATGACCTCTGCATTGCTAAGGAATTAATAGCAACATCAGCCTAGTTTTTAGTATTCATACCTGCACGTTATCTCACTTTGCAGCTACTCAGAGACACAAATGTTTCTTTTCTTGGTCTGATGCATAATTAAACCAATCAATAATGCACACCATTCAACTGGTCAATCATCATCCAGTTGCAGGATCTATGTGAGTTATGTACATGTACAAGAACAAAAGCAGAGGCTGTTCTTCCCTGAGATTACTACAACTCAAAGCAATTCACAATGCATTATCCTTAGTGCATCAGGATTTAATTACATCAACAACATCAGTAATCCCCATTTTCCAGAATTTTTCTACAGGAATTACTTTCTCTTTGCCTCCTTTCAGGCAGCTGATTCAGTAAGGGTTATGATTTAATATTTTTCAGACAGAAAAATAAAATACTCATATTGGAAGGGCATCAATAACAGTAAAACCAATTTAAATCTATTGAGACAAGCAATGTAGGAAAAAGAGTGCCTGTTTAAAATGAGGATGCCATGCCTGACATGAAAGGGGTAGTGGAGGGTATCGGACAGCTGGGAATCCTGTCCTCTATAAGCAAGTCTCTATGATATACAAAGGAACATCTTGGATTTAACCATGGATTGGTCAGTTGGCACACGTTAGGCTTGTGCCTAGGGTAGCAAACATGAGCAGCAGGCTGGCAAAGATTTGCGGCCTTCCAGCTCTCTGCAACTTGTAACAGCTCCTTACAGGAGGTGGGGGGAGAGGATGGGAACAGCACCAATGATGCCTAAGGGTCGCAAAATCCTGAATCCATCCCTGCTTGGTTTCAAAATACTGTTAGTAGCTAGTCCCTGTACGGAGCTCTCATTCATTTAGCTGCCTGTATCCGACATCAAATCAAAACACAAGCATAAATGTTTCTTTCTGGGTTCCTCTGGGTAATGATAGGATCAATACTCTGCTCTTTTGTAGTAATGCAATCTATGCATGAAACTAGCGCTGGTACAACAGACAGAAATGACGCAACGACCACAGCAAGCAGATCCATATAGATACTGCCCAAATATTCATGAGGCTTTTGAGAACCCTTTCCCTAGTAGGATATCTGTGTGAGTGTGTGGCAAGTGGAAGGGATATATGTATATGCCTCTGTGTAAATGTCAGTGTATAAGGATACTATTCATGTGTGTATAGGAAAATGTATCCTGTTGTGAACATAATGTATTTTCATATCAAAGAAAAAATCTCTTCCAAACTATTGGATTACTGATAAAGTAGAAAATCTATCTGTATGACATTGGTTGCACTGTAAAGGCTGAGTCTCCCCCATGTGGTTTTACTTTTTAACTAAAGAATGCATTTTCCAAAGGAGCAATAATTCACATAGTTCTCCTTTCTCTTGATGCTAATCTATGGCCAACGGGAGATGCTAGAAAAAGACAAAGTCAGTTCACAACCATTTCTCCATACTTCCTGAGCTTATAGATTTAAGTATAATGTTCATATATCATGTTTTGTGGCAATGGCAGCCCTGAAAGAATAAGACAGAGATGAAAGGGCTGTAGATAGCCACATGTAGCTTAAGGTCTAGGCTACATGTTGTGTATTCAATTACCTTGGCCTACTATTTTGATATTCTATAGCATTACCTGCTAATTATTAATTCTGTTCTAAATACATTTATTAAAAATTTAAAATGTATGGTACTTAGAATACATTATTATCAATGTTATGTGAAAACAACAAAAATTTGTAAAAATGTACATGAAACAACATAGAAGGCTTGACATTCATATTATTTATTTAGTTTATGAATCTCAATTACAAATTGCTCTGTGTGATTTACAATATAATCATATAAAACATGTTTACAAATAAATAGAATAAACCAAAATACAATCAGTTTAGCTAAGGAACATTTAAAGAATTAAGAAATGCAGGAATTTAATCAAAGTAAGTTAACCAAAATAATTTCTAAAAAGCCAAATGTTATGACTGTAGGTGTGTGGGCCCTGGGTCAAGGTGAGAGATGATACCACCCACAGGGAGGAGCACTTTGAGCCTCACCGTCAGGAGGCGCGGTCTCAGCGGACGTCAGACACAGCTGTGGAATAGAGTCTTTATTAGAGAGATAGAAAGGCAGAGCCTGCGGAGCGGGAAGTGCAGGAAAAGTAACAAGGTCTGAGCAGAGGGGTATACCCAGAGGGAATACCTCAGACGTGGAGATCCGGTAGTGGCCCGCAGAGCGGGGTACACTGAAGAAGTCTCTCCATAGTGGTGATGCAATAGTGGCCTGCAGCGCAGGGCACACAGAGGGATTCCTCACTCAGAGTTGGTATGGTAGTAGCCCGAGGTATGGGAACATGGGTGAGGGTCCTGTAGCGATGATGCGGTAATGGCCTGCAGCGCAGGGTACACTAGAGTGGTTCCTCACTTAGAGATGACACGGTAGTGCCCGAGGCACGGGGTACATTGGAGAGGATCCCACAATAAGGTTGTGGTCCATGGAGTCAAGGTACTCACAGAGGGATAGTTCCAGGAGAGGTCCCGGTGAACGGGAACAGACAGCAGTCCAAGGCAGAAGGTCCTCTGAGGAGCGGATAGCCAGAGACGAGGAAGGGCCCCCGAGGAGCGGGTATCCAGAGCATCTCATGCCGAAGTGCAGAAACTGGGACAGGAAGTCAGTAAGAGTGAAGCAGATTCAGCAATGAGGGAACTCCTTGCTAACTCGTAGGGATGGGCAGAAGGAAAAAAATTATTTGTTTTTCGTTTCGTTGGGACCAAAATTTGTTCATTAGTTTCATAGGGGGGGAAAAACCAATTTGTTTATTAGTTTCATTCGTTTTTTGTTTTCCCATTAAAGTAAATGGGGGAAGTATTTGCAGCCTATTTTGCGCTGCAGAATTGGGATTTCTTATCAATTCTGATGAAACTTCTAGGGAGCAATCATCAGAATGAGAAAAGAGCTCCAAGGTACTTAGACTGGGCAAAAGTGGCACCAAAGTGGCATGAATAGCCTAAGGCACTATACAAAGGGCAAAGGGGTACCAGGAGTGGCTAGAGTGTTTAACAGAGGGGCCAAAGCAGCAGTGAGAGTGTCAAAAACACACCACAGCTTCAAAAGAGAGCACCAATAACAGTTGCATGAACCGTCCAAGGCAGCACGACAGGCAAAGTGGCAAGACAAGTGGCATCAACATCCTACAGCACAATGAAGGCGGAACATAGCAAGCAGAAAGAGTGTCAGAAAAAAACCACAAGGTGCTGATAAAGGGACAAAGCAGCAGAAAGACTAGCACCAACACACTGAGGAACCATGATAGTAGCAAGAACACCACAAGGAGTAGAGCGAGTCATGTGGTGTATGGCAGCAAGGCAGAGTGGCAGAAAGTTGATAGGGGCAAGAGAGGTTGGCATAGTGGAGGTAGTCTGGTCCCTGTGGTTTTGATAGGGGCAAGACAGGCTGGCTGAGCTGAGGTAGTCAGGTCCCTGTGGTTTTGATAGGGGCAAGACAGGCTGGCCTCGGGAAGAGTTCCCTTTCCTTTGTGCAGGAAAGGGCTCCCTAGAATGGGTTTGCCCCTACAGTGGGGTGGTTCCATTGACGTTTAGTGAGCTCTCACTAGTCTTTTAAAAATCTGGTGGACGTAGCAGATATACAAATGAGAATTTTGAAGGTGGAGGAGGTTTCCATGTGAACAGCGGTTTCAACATGGGTCAGCGGTTGTTAAGAGATAGGCTATACCCAGGAAGAGTTCCCTTTCCTTTGCGCAGGAAAAGGCTCCCTAGAATGGATTGGCCCCTAGAGTGGAGCATAAGAACATAAGAACATGCCATACTGGGTCAGACCACGGGTCCATCAAGCCCAGCATCCTGTTTCCAACAGTGACCAATCCAGGCCATAAGAACCTGGCAAGTACCCAAAAACTAAGTCTATTCTATGTTACCATTGCTAGTAATAGCAGTGGCTATTTTCTAAGTCAACTTAATTATTAGCAGATAATGGACTTCTCCTCCAAGAACTTATCCAATCCTTTTTTAAACACAGCTATACAACTGCATTAACCATATCCTTTGGCAACAAATTCCAGAGTTTAATTGTGCGTTGAGTAAAAAAGAACTTTCTCCGATTAGTTTTAAATGTGCCATATGCTAACTTCATGGAGGTGTCCCCTAGTCTTCTATTATCCGAAAGAGTAAATAACCGATTCACATCTACCCGTTCTAGACCTCTCACGATTTTAAAACACCTCTATCATATCCCCCCTCAGCCATCTCTTCTCTAAGCTAAAAAGTCCTAACCTCTTTAGTCTTTCCTCATAGGAGAACTGTTCCATTCTCCTTATCATTTTGGTAGCCCTTCTCTGTACCTTTTCGATCACAATTATATCTTTTTTGAGATGTGGTGACCAGAATTGTGCACAGTATTCAAGGTGCGGTCTCACGATGGAACGATACAGAGGCATTATGACATTTTCCATTTTATTCACTTTGAAGGCATGAGCCTTCAAAGTGTGGTGAGTCGACGTGGAAGAGGTCTCCATGTGAAAAGCGGTTCTAGTTCAACATGGGTTGGCGACACTAAGAGATAGGCTGGCTACACCTGAGGAGAGTTCCCTTTCCTTTGCGTAGGGCTCCCTAGAATGAGTTGGCCCCTAGAGTGGGGCACGAGCCTTCAAAGTGTGGCGACGTGGAGGTTTCCATGTGAACAGTGGTTCTGGTTCAACATGAGTCAACGGGTACTAAGAGATAGGCTGGCTACACCCGGGGAGGGCTCCCTAGAATGGGTTGGCCCCTAGAGTGGAGCACGAGCCTTCAAAGTATGGCGACGTGGAGGTTTCCATGTGAACAGTGGTTCTGGTTCAACATGGGTCGGTGGGTACTAAGAGAGAGGCTGGCTACACGCGAGGAGAGTTCCCTTTCCTTACGCAGAAAAGGGCACCCTAGAATGGGTTTTTGGCCCTGAGAGTGGGGCACGAGCCTGGCAAGTGTCACGAGTCGACGTGGAGGAGACCCAAATTTGTTTTACTTAAGGTAAAGTAAGAAAATCCATTCATATGTACATTGATGTGAATTGTATTGTAGTTAGCTATGATTATTTAGGAGACTTGTAATGGATTTTCATTATTATTTTGCCTGTATAATGGTGTAAATTGTTAGGATTTAAGCATGTGCATTGTGCAAACAGATCATGACTTCCTGAGCAAGACGGAGGACGTTCTCTGCTCTGCCCTGAAACTAAAAGAAAATGGTTTATTTTAATTAAGGATCCATGCTGTGAAGGATTAGTAGTTTGAATTGCCAGAAACTGAGGGTTCCCTTTGCAACGAGGGTTCAGCCGTTAGAACCAAAAGAAGCGCTGACATCATCTCCCGCCCAAATCTACAATATCAATCTATATTGACTTTGTACCCTACACAGTGCCTCTGTAAACTATGGGAACACAGAGGATGAGCTAGAGTGCAACTACCACCAGTTTTCTATAGTACTAGAAACATTAATGTTTGAGGTCAGGCCCTTGTAGTGTCATAAGGGCTGGACAGTGGACACTGCAGACAGGCACAGCATTTGAGGTCAGGCCCTTGTAGTGACGTAAGGGCTGGACAGACAGGCACAGCATTTGAGGTCAGGCCCTTGTAGTGACGTAAGGGGTGGACAGTGGACAGACAGGCACAGTGGTTGAGGTCAGGCCCTTGTAGTGACGAAGGGCTGGACAGACAGGCACAGCGTTTGAGGTCAGACCCTTGTAGTGATGTAAGGGCTGGACAGTGGACAGACAGGCACAGCGTTTGAGTCAAGCCCTTGTAGTGATGTAAGGGCTGGACAGACAGGCACAGCGTTTGAGGTCAGGCCCTTGTAGTGATGTAAGGGCTGGACAGTGGACAGACAGGCACAGCATTTGAGGTCAGGCCCTTGTGGTGACATAAGGGCTGGACAGACAGTCACAGCATTTGAGGTCAGACCCTTGTAGTGACATAAGGGCTGAATGGGCAGGCATAGCATTTGGGGTCAGGCCCTTGTAGTGACATAAGGGCTCAACAAGACAGGCACCAGCATTTGAGATCAGGCCCTTGTAGTGACATAAGGGCTCAACAGACAGGCACAGCATTTGAGATCAGGCCCTTGTAGTGACATAAGGGCTGGATGGCAGGCACAGCGTTTGATGTCAGGTACATGTGCTGACATTATCTGGAGCATATGAAGGCAGTTGGAGCTGCTTCAAGGCTTTTAAATTGCTTTTATTCATCTTGCCATTCACAGGGAAAATTTGGAAACCCAAGCAAAAGCATGTTTATTTTAAAAACACTAGCATTTCCATCAACTCTGGTGCCAGCCTTGAGCGGTGAGGGCTCATGATATCCCCTGTCATTGAAAATACACATTCACTGGGTACAGTGGTTGGTGGACATGACAGATATCGCTGAGCCACTTTGGCTGTGTGGCCAGATAGTGGACTTGTGAACCCAATATGCCAGTAGATCTGTCTACATGTCCTCTATGGGCTCTGTGAGATACCGTGTTCACTGATATTTGTGCTGGTGTCTCCTTTGCTTGGGTGGGCTGAGAGTCCTTCTTGCCAGCTGCTTTCACTCTAGCCTGTTCCAGAACAGATACTTTTTTAGGGGCAACTGTGGCTTTGGTTGTACTGAAGTGGAGGAGGAAGTACTAGCTGGTCGCTGACAGAGTGCTGCTCCTGCTTGGGGCTTGCACTACTCTCTGAAGTGCCCGCTGTTTCCTCCTCTGCTTCATGCCTAATCTGTCTCTGCCTATGGCGCTCCTGTTCACGGACCTTTTCTAACAGCAGGTTCTTCATAAATGTGAGACAATCGGACTATAGGGCGAGTTTACCTTTCACACAGGGATCACAGACTGTGATGAGCATGTATGTGTGGTCTTTTGTCAAAGGTCTTAATCTCTCTTGCACCTGCTTCTGCAAAATGTCCAGACAATGCAGCACCTCTGCTGTCATTCCCTCTTCCTGTTTAAAGGCCTCTAAATTTTCCTCCAGAAAATTAACTATAGGGATGATGTCAGCCAAGTTGGTACTTCTGGAACTCAGCTCCTCCATGGCATCCTTGATGGGCTGCAGGATTTTTACCAGCTGACTCATGACTAACCAATCATGATGCCCTAGGGGACTCTAGCACTCCTATGTCCATTGCCGCAGAAAGTTCATTAAGGGGTGGCTGCTGCTCCACTAACCTCTGCAGCATCATAAAGGTGGAATTCAACCAGGTTCCAATGTCTTGAATGAGAAACTTATGAGGCATCTCCAAATCAGTCTGCTTTTGTCAGAGAACCTACCCCGCCTTCACACTTCTGTGGAAGTGTGCTGCTATGTTCCTGCACTTGTGTATTAACGTATGCAGGTATTCATTCTCTTGGTGATTGGACTCCAACCCCAGAGCTGACTTCACTGCCAGGTGCAGAGTGTGTGCAAAACATTGGATGTTCTGAAAAGTGCCTGTCGCATATTTATTTATTTATTTATTTATTTATTTAAAATCTTTTCTATATACCGTCGCTAAGTTATATACCATCACAACGGTTTACATGTAGGCACATATTTATGTAAGTAAAAGTGTACTATAGTACATTCTAACAGGTGCCGTCAAAGGTTCGGTTACAATATATCATTAGACAAAAATAATTTTGTAGAGAAGTGGGTCATGACCGAGTGTACTGAAAGTACTTTTACGGGTAAATTTATTATACATAGTGTTATCAATATGCTAGTTGTGATGTGGGGTTCATAGACTATTCCTACTGTATGTCATAAGTACTGTGTGTCGGTGTTTATTCTGCTTATTCCTGAATAATTTCTATTCTCCCGTCTCCTTGTAAAATGCCTGTGTATAAAAAGCCATGTTTTTAACTTTTGCCTTAACCATGTTTTGCAACCATTGTCTGTGACAAAGAACCCTGCCTGAAGATTCCGTCTCACTGGTGTAGCTGCAAGCCCACCAGCAACTGTCTGATGCATGCTAGAATATTGGCTGAGGTATGGGCCTTACCTCTCCCTGACAGTGTGCTGTCAGGGAGAGGTAAGAGTGTGCAGCATTCATGGTGGTCCAGATATTGCAGGTGAAATGTACACTCCCCTGTGCCTTAGCTAGCAGTGCTTGAATGCAACTGTGACACTGGTTGTACAGGATGGGGATGACCTTTCTGCTAATGTGGTTCTGGATGGGACTTTGTAATTGGAACTAAGACCTTTAGCAAATGCTTGAAACCCACTTTCTCCATTACCTGCAAGGGCTGGTCATCAAGGGCAATCATTTCCCCGATGCTCCTGGTTACAACTTTTGAGGCTGCCTGCCTCCTTCCCAGGGATAGCATTACCGAACACCACACCATTTCTCCATGGTGGGGTTGTCGCTTCTGACACATGGCAGGGGACTGCTGGCCTGCCACCTGACGCTAGAAGGGGCTTAGGGTGTGGGGTGACACTGCTCCTTTTCAACCACTTTACACTGCCTGTAAAAATGGTTCCCTGACTGGTATTACCACCATCCCCAAATGGCAGTACTGTTGGGTGTGCTTCTGCATATGATGCATCATGCCAAAATTAGTTAGATGTCCCATTTGCTTGCCTCTGCTAATAGCCCTGGCACAGTAATTCCATTAAGCAAAACACGGGTCCACGTCACTTTAAAGTGGCTCCAGAACACAGATTTATTTCGTGATCCCTTCTCTATAGCCTTCGGGGTGGATGCTGGCACTGGAATTGAAGTAGTTGGGTGCACCCTGAGAAGCAATGCCAGGGGCATCACTCACACTCTGTGCCTGCGCTGACTGCTCTTCCTCCTTATCATCATCAGTTTCACTTTCCCCTACAACACTGAAGTGGAGGTTAAGACAGACTAACTAATCCTCCTAAACCTCCTCAGCTATTACTTCTTCCATTTCTGATGATGAGAATCCCTCACAAGATGATTCTCATTGGAATCAGAAGCAAACAGTGCCTGCACTACATTTTTCCAACGCTAACTTGAGTCTGCTGTCGCACTGCTGCTTTTGGGTGTCGCCATTTTGTCTTGCATGACTCAGCCTCCCCCTTCCCTCACCTCCAACACTACAGGGTCAGAAACAGGTGGTGGCGGTGCATCATCTTAAATTTCATTTTTTTTCTGGATGGAACTGCCTGCCCCTCCAGAGATTTTAAATTGGAACAGCTCCTTTTTAACTTTAATGGGGGACCGCACTGCCTTTTGAATGCCTCCTCTGTCAGTCCCAATCACTTTTCTACCTTTCCCTAACATCAATGGATTTAATGTCACGCCTACTAGGGATTTCTGTTAAAAGTATTATTTCTTTATTGGTGAATGAACACCATCTGTACCAATATATGTGAGACTGGAAAAACTGCCCACAGACGCACAGTGCAGTGCCTTGCTGTACACTACAACTGAGACTGCTGTTTGTGCACACAACAACATTTAACTCCAAAAGAGGCCTACTGGGGATTTGGATTAAAAGAGCACTGACTGTACCAATATATGTGAGTCTGGAAAACTGCCCACAGATGCAGTTGCAATGTCTTGATGTACACTAAAACTGAGACTGCTCTGTGTGCACAAAAAAAAATGAAACAGCAGAGAAAAGACTTGACTGGAAGCCTGAGCAAGCACAATTCCTAGTGATGCTGCTTCCTGTTTGAAAATAACAACTCACACTATGTCCAACTCACACCACCCAAACCTTGCCTGTGCCTGCACCAATCTACCCCAGGGGGTAAGATCAGCAGCAAAATGCCACTGCTGGCAGCTTCTCTCAGTGGGAGAGACAGTGAGACAGTCTGAGTTCAATAAAAAAAAAAAAGTGCAGTCAAAAAAAGCCTGGCTGGCACAGTAGCAAAAACAAACAAATATATTTTTCAATGGAAAATTCTATCAAAGTAGCTAGCAATTGAATACAGATTTGAGACATTTGAAGAGAGCTCAAAAGCAATGACCTTTGCAGGCAAAACCCTAAAAGAAAGTGTGTGGCATGGTGCACACTTAAGATATAAATAGTACAGTGTCATCAGGAACAGCATCACAGAGCACTGAGTGAGAGTGGTGATTGCCAACCTGTCTGACCCACTCTATGACAGGTCTGTGAGGCCACTTATGACTCACAGGCAAGGGCTGATTTTTGCTATGGATACTCCCACATGGCCTTCTATTTCAAACGGCCGCTAAGATATCACTGCAAACCAAAAGAATGAAACTAATATGAAATGTTTTATTTGTGGGGGATCGCCATGCATTTCGCAAACCCACGAATCAATGAACAGGACTTATGTGTTGTAGATTGCACATTCGTTGAAAATGAATGCACATCCCTACTAACTCGTCAATAGGCAGGGCCAACCAGCTTAAGTATAGCAGAGTGAAGACGTCATCCGGAGGGGATGCCCTTGAGGTTCCCGCCATGACGTGCTTAAGACTGGCCTGTGAGCGGCACCTAAGTGATCCTGAAGGCAAGATGGCGGTCGGCAGCACCCACACTGTCCCGGGAATGCCAGGAAGGCTGCCACTTTCCCCATGATGACAAGGCAGCAAAGAAAGAGGTAAGGCATTAGTAGTCACAGCCATCTGCGACCGACAGGCGTAACACCAAGATGTAAGATGCTTACAAAAAGTGCAAGAATCTGAAATTGACCTACACCATGCACCAAGGAGTTCCAAAGAAAACATTGTCACCTGATTTCTTTACAACCTAATATTTTGATAATCTGGAATGCAAAGTAAGTCCTTCTGTGAAGAGCAAATGGGTCAGAGTCAAACCCTGTTGTATTTTAAATAGAAGGCTTCTGTGTTATGTGTGGGTAATATCGTAACCAGCTTTTTCAGGGACTGTAATTGACACCACACCAAATATGAGAGTGGGTGGAGAGGGGGAAGGATGACTGGGGTGGGGGGAGGGTTGGGTTGGGTTGCTGTCAGTTGCACCTCAGTCTCGGCTTGATGGACCCTTGGTCTGACCCAGTATGGCATGTTCTTATGTTCTTATTGCTTGGACTCCAAGCACCTCCCTACACTAAGAGGTCGATCGGATATTCAAAAAGCCATTTAGAAGGATAACTGAAAAGATATCCATCTAAATGGCTATCTGGCTATATTTAAAGCCAGGTGTGGCTAAATTCTTGCCGCATAATGGCTTATGTGGCTAGAATTTAGCCGCATAAGTCAGGAGCGTTCCAATGGCAAGTGGGAAGCATTTCCAGGCATAACAGAGTTAGTCACATAACCACTTAACTTACTTGCGGCTAACTCTGGTTGAGCCATAGAGTTATCCTAAAGTTGGTTGGATATACCTATCCAGCTAACTTTGATAGCCAGGGATATTCAGTGGTGTGGCCGCATTACTGAATATCCCCGTTAAGTTAGCCAGATAGCTATATCCGGCTAACTTACTAGCCATTCTGCGGCTGAATATTGGCCCCTTTATTTTATCATATTTTACTAATTAATTCAGCCAACCTTACAAACACATCAGTCACAGCCTCTCTCCACATAGTTTTCTCCTCTATCACAATTAAAGCCTCTCTGATATTTATACAACACACATCTTACACAACCCCAAACACATAACCTCCATCTCACACATCCATATACATTCCCAAATACACAACTGCCTTCTCCACAGTCCCAATGCATAGCCTCCTTTCTTATAGAAGTTTATAAATCCAGTATATTTCTCTCTCTCTCTCTCCATCTCACCCAGGCTCTTCTCTCTTCCCCCATTGCCTTCCACAAATAACCCAAGCTTGGATTATAGTCTTCATGGAGACAGGGTTAGTTGGAACAGGGAAAAGAAGCAAAAGTGAAGTATGTGCAACATGAGCTCATCCCAAAAATACGGGACATAGAGCTAATATCGTAGGTCTCTGCCAATGCTAGGCTTGAACATCAGAGCTAGAATAAAATAATACATATAAAATTATGAAAAACTTATAAAGTCACATAATCAGATAAAAATTGAAAATAAATGACACTTACATTTACCTTTTTCCCATATCATACGGGTTATCAGGAGCTCTTTTTAAATGTTATTGTAAATCTTGGTCACGTATGTTTACGTTTTGCATATCAGATAAATTCTGATCCTTAACACTGAATGAAACCACTGGACTAGATGGACATAAGAAATTCCATATGGGTTAGACCTAAGGTTCATCAAGCCTAGATTCCTGTCTATCTAGGTCACAAGTACCCTGGCAGATCCCAAAGAATATGTCCAGTCCTTCTTGCTTATAACCAATGATAAGCAGTGGCTTTCCCAAGCCTCCATGGCAAATGATGGTTTATGGATTTACCCTCCAGGAACTTGTCCTAAACCCTTTTAAGCCCAGTTACCTAACTGCATTCATTACTTCCTCTGGCATCAAATTCCACAGTTTAACTGTATGTTGAAAGAAAAAAAATATGTTCTCCATTATTTCAATGTGCTAGCTTCATGGAGCATCCCCTAGTCCTAGCACTATTTGGATAGGTAAATAACATTCCCTGTTTACTTGTTCCATGCGTCTCATGATTTGAATAGACCTCAGTCATATCTCAGCTCAGTTGCCTCTTCTCCAAACTGAACGGCCCTAACCTGTGTAACAACTGGTTCTGTTAACATTAGGGCCTGGGTGTATCCCTAGCTAGCTAGAGCAGTATAGATAGTGAATGGGAAGGTTGCCATTCAAATGCAGCCCCTCCCTTTGCGGGTACTGGAATGGCAACCCTCTGAAAGATTTCTTCAGCAGCTCTCTCCAGAGACTCTGTGGGCAGGCCCTTATTGTTTGCTTGGAGTTAGGAGGTAGAGAGGAGATTTTCCATGTGTTGATTTTTCAGGCCCAGTCACAGGAGTCATGCAAACCCTGCCTGAGGTTCTTGTCTAAGGTCAGGAGGGTAATCCTTCCAGTCCACTCACTGGTTGGTTGGGATTTTCCCTCTGTGTTAATTTTGAGTTTTGACAATTTTTCTTGGTAGGAGCCTTGCAAGACTCTGGGTTTACCTGGGCTCAGGGCATGGGGAACCCTGTGTCTGGGGCTGCCCAGATTAGGGAAGACTTGCCCTTCCAAACCCTCAATGAGGAAGGAGGAGGTGGGGACCTGCTGCAAGAAGGAACTCCAGAGTTAAATTCCTTTGATGAGGAAGGACTTCAGGTATGAGATCCAGAGGGAGAGTTTTTGGCTACCCCTTTATTCCTGCACTGGAGCAGAGGAGCTGCCTGGCTGTTTCCAGAGGATCCCTTTCATCTGGGATCCAAGAAGAGAGAGAAAGAAACCTATGAAAATAGAACAGCATCTAACTGTGAGTAATAGAAAGCTAAAGATCACTGAGGACACCCATCTTGCATCTTCAGCCCCTGGAGAAAGAAAGAGGAATTTTACTCTCTGTGCAAAAGACCATGTTTCCCAATTTTATAAGTTGAAAGGGGTTTTTCTGACCAGCTAAAGGAGGCCCTACTCACCTGGGAGCTCCACTTATCCAAGCCCTGGAGGGTGGAAGTTTCCCTGGCACTGGTTTAGAGATTCATGCACAGATAGAGGTAAAGAGAGAGACATTGTGGTACAGAGGATTTTGTAATTTCTGCAGCTGTACAAACTGGTTTGCCCATCAGTAAAGACTTTTATTTAGACACTAACACAGTGACTCCAGCATGTTTTTTTGAGCTAATTACTGCACCCACATTGAGCAAGAGCGACACCACCGCCCTGGGGTAGAGACAAAGGTACATCCAAGCCACCCTTGAACTCAGAGCTTGAAGGAGATATTTCCTCCTGTAGAAAAGGATCCAGGCTCTGGGAAAGAGATACATGGAGAGAGCTAGCCTAAGGTACCAGTCCCGAAGAGACATACAATCCTTTATGGCCCCACTGGAGTGTAGCTTGCTCCCGAAGATGGAGTTACACCAGTTTAGTCTTTCCTTGTAGGAGAGCGTTCCATCCCCTTTTTCATTTTGGTTGCCTTTTTCTGTATCTTTTCTAGTTCCACTATATCCAGGGGCAGCTCAAGTAAAGCTGCTGCCTGAGGCGAGGAATAGCATGGCACCTCCACCATCAAAGGCGGAGCACAGGTCAAATTACTGGCGGGGCCGGGGAGGGAACCCTTTTGAATCTGGCCCTTTCAGCGATTTGATATGCAGGGGAAGGGAATCAGGCAGGGGTCAGAGGAATGGCACATAGAGTATCAGTAATAATATTTCCAGGAAGATGGCATCTCTAGCATATTCCCAGGAATCATACCATCTGCCCACTGGGCATTTAGGAGATGGGTGGTTGGTAGGAGTCTGTATGTGGCAAACTCTCTCAAGGCTGGTGCAAGGATATTAGGTGCCTTTGATGAACCTTACGACCTTTTGACCCTCCCCACCCCTCTTCGCACACACACACACATACACAATTAAAAATTATGCATTTATTTTACAATTTATTTTAATCACTTCCCTAACCCAAAAGGGAATTTTACATGGAAAAGGGCATTCACAGTATAGTCTTCTGAGATAAAAATATTACTACACAACATGTATATTATAGTAACATGCATTGCCATGGCCAACCCAAAAACCCTGCAAGAAGGTCACTTGGAACCCATATGGTATTAGGCCTGTTGTAAAGCACATTGGATATATGCTTGGTCCTCAGAAAGCCATGAGTAAATGGAATTACACAACTGTGTCAGGTGTGTACTCACCTTCTCCTTCAATCCCATAAGATAGCTCTAAAACCACCCTCTCCCTCTCCCCTCGACCAGTGACTTCAAATCTGAATGAAACTCTCTAGTAAAATATTATCAAAAATGAAGATCTTTATTGGATGGATATATGCACAGCATAGGTCAAATTACAATTCTAAATTCAACCATTAATTAAACTCTAGAATTCCCTGTTGGGTGATCATGTCCTCACCTGAGCTGCAGTTCATAAAACTCATGCTAAATGCAATATTCTGGCATTGGGAATGCAGGGCCATCGAAGCTTTGCCCCTCGGGTGAGGTCTTGGTCCATAGCAAGAGCAGAACTCACTTGTTTAGGATCCTGGCCATCACAGCAAAAGAGTTAACTGGCCACTTGTCTCCACTCTCACATCCATGCAACACCATGGCAGGAGATACCCACTTGGTATTCACTGCCTGACCAGCTTTCACATCATACATGCTGAGTGCAATATAGCAGCATTAATACTCGCTTGGTATTCTCTACCTGAACAACTTTTAAAATAACACTTGCCGTGCACTCTTAGGGTATGGTTGACTCCACCACAAGCTCA
The DNA here is from genome assembly GCF_901001135.1 of Rhinatrema bivittatum. Lineage (NCBI taxonomy): Eukaryota > Metazoa > Chordata > Amphibia > Gymnophiona > Rhinatrematidae > Rhinatrema > Rhinatrema bivittatum. Next base: position 123,577,168 of record NC_042622.1, on the reverse strand, counting down.
CGGTAGCAACACCTCGCTTGCCATGAGCTCTGCACCAAACTAGCTGTGGCCCAATGATCCAACATGGAAGGGCCCACCTAATCGCTGAAAAAATGCCTTCAGCTCTAGCTACCATTGACAGTCTTGTACAACAACATGGCATGCTATGGTAATTCCACAAGATACTGCATATTACTGCCAAGATAACATGGCCCTTCCACAAACCAAGAAGGTTATTGCAGGTTGTGCACCCACAGATACGATTGCATCCATTTATTTATTTATTTATTTATTTATTTAGATTTTTTCTATACCGGCATTCGTGAAAATGTCACATCAAGCCGGTTTACAATAAACAATGGGGTGATAACCGTAACAGAGAACGAGATAATATGTACTAAACATAGTATAGATGCAGTTACAATAAAACAAGGAGTTGTACAACTAGGAGCAAGAAGAAGAAAAGATAGTAACTTTAACATAGTATATTAACCCGTAAAATGGTAGACTTTCCAAAAAGGGAAAGCTTGGTAAGCCATGGATAATGCTGTAAACATACTGCACATTGCTGTCCCGGTAGCACAGCCCCACCAAAGCCCAAGGAGGATACTGCAGATTGGTACCAATGTATGCAAATCAGGAATGGTAATCAGGAATGGTAATAACATGCCGTATATTGTCCGGAGCCTGTCAAAGTCCCATCCTGAAAACCACGGGGGTTATTACACAGGGTGTGCTGCATGCAATATTAATAATGGAAGGGGAATATGGTACCCCTGAATTACATGACCTCCAAGGGGTCCACCAAGCACATTTCTCAAACATAGATGAATAGCACAAGATACGTAAGCAGCTGAGCGAACTCGTTCAGAGCTACATGCACAAATGATATTGTGGACAAAATGAATGAATGCAAGCTCCCATCAGAAATGCAAGTTCAGAGATTAGGATGCCTAACCAATGAAATATGCAAGAATGGAATTTATATAGAGAAGTGAAGGATACACGGACTATGCATTCACACATCCACATCCTTCAGTGCGGGGTTGCAAAAGCAGCATGAGACAAGCTTTTGATATCCCCAGCAGATACTATGTAACAGCTGGCAACAGGCCAGACAGCTACCATGTTCTTGCATAGCTTCTCCAAGACTTCAAAGGCTTGCCCTCCTCCTCAAAATTGCCCATAGGACTGCTTATGGGCGAGAGACATACTTGAGACTGGATGCCTCCAGTCTCAAGAGACAGGAAATTAACCACAACGGCACCAATCAAGATACCTGGTTACAGCAAGCCATGAACAATACACGGTTGGGCAGGTAGCAAAGACATAGCTACAGGGTATCAGCAGCAACCAACAAAAATATCACCTCTGCCATCCTCTCAGTGGCAAGTAGCCAAACAGAAGTCTGCCATCATAGACAGAAGACAGAACCACTTTGGCCAACTAAATGACAAAGTAATTCCCTCTGCTGGTCCAGCCTTTGGCACCCGAATCAGAAGCAAAATTCCATTTTGTTGAGGAAGTGTGAGATTCCTAGATTAAGTGATCCAGGAGAACAGCTCTGCCACATCGCTTAGGGTTAGGTGTGGAGCCTTGCAGCAACTATTATATCGTGCAAAGTTGCAAATGCAACAGGATCTTACAAAGAACTTATAGCCATATCAGCTAATACAGAGAGATGATGACATGCCCATGACATTACAGGGTTGCTTTACCAGGGTTCTCTAAAGCTTGCCTACCTGCACTAGGGATGAGTACAGGTGACTCTTGAATTCACATGCCAGACAGGAAATTAACCACAACGGCACCAATGTTGTGAAAGCTATGATGTTGCCTTGTTTAATACTAAAAAAAGCTATCACAGAGAATTAATTGCCATTAGCTGGGATAGCAGCTCCTGGAAGAGGAACTGATGTGTGAAGGGCAACTACTATTGGGGGCTGTCCCAGAACACGCCTATAGAGGTATGTTATATGTATCATTCGTAAACAGGTGAAATGCTATCAGCAGAGACACCTGTCAAGCTAGCAATTCACAGTTCTCATCCAAGGAATATCTGCATAGTGGTGCAGTTAGTTACCATGGCTGCTGCATATGGCTGCCAGATCTCAAAGCTCAATGTGAATCATGTCCCAGGCTCACTGTACAGTGTCCCTGTCTCTCGCAGCCTGAATATAAGACTGAAGCTGAAAGGACTCCAAAAGGGATTAAAGAGGGGGAAAATAAGGAAGTGTTGTGCGTATTGTATGTGTTGCATAATATGGGGGCTAGTTATTACCATTCCTGCCCCATATGCAACCCATTAATTACCACACTCCAGGGCTCATGCTGTAGCTAAAAACAAAGGCAATTAATGATTATACATGTCCTCAGAACAAAAATCCTACATGTTTTGGAGCCACCACTAGTGACTCTTAATTGAGAGGCCTGGGTGCTGGCCTATTTCTAAGCATCGGTCACCGGTGATTGGGAGGGAAGGGGCGGATACACATTAAACTCATGACACTGGACCCTCTCCCTCTATCTGCTAGAGCAGAAGAAGGGAAAATCATTGTGGTGCAGGCAGCTGGCTCAGTTAGTTACCTTGCCTGCTGCTTACGGCTGCCAGAGCTCCTCCACTGCGGCCCAAAGTGTTAGTTATTTCCAGTGCTCTGTACACATTGTCCCTGTCTCTCTCCACCTGGGAATAAACAGCAACTAAAGAATTGAAAACAAATATAAACTCTGTGTTGAAGTGCTGTGTGCATTGTATGTGTTGCACAAAGTGGGGCTTAGCTATCTGTGCCCTGCATACAGCCTATTAATTACCACACTCCTGGGCTCATGCTGTAGCTAGGAGAAGAAGCATGTGATGATTACAAATGTTCTCAGAAAGGAAATCCTAAGCATTTAAGAGCCACCATTGGTGATGTGTTGCTGTGAGATACTGAGAGCAAAGCCTAGGTGCGCAGGCTTGGCCTGGGCATCAGTCGGTGGTGACTTTCTGTGGCACACCGGATCAGGTCTGAAAACACACTGGTCATCAATGATCTCAAGGAAGGCCAGCAGATTCCCAGCATCTGGAGATGTCTCCATCTCTACCGGGCGACCTGCTTCAAGCATCTACCAACTTCTCAGTCTGAAGTACTCCTTGAGATCCAGTCCTTTTTAACCGTCACACCCCATGGCCCCTTCTTCTAAGAGCCTCATGCCCTCGCTGCCCCACACAACAAAAACCCACACTCCATGGAAACATAGAGCCCTGCTCCTGCTGGCAGACATCTGGCAGGAAAACTGCTCAGTGGCTGGGGAATCGGGGGAAGAAACACCCAGTGCACTGGTCAGGCAGCTGCAGGCTGGTTGCACCACTCAAAACACGACTGCAAGCCCTCATATGGACCAAAGCAGGTGCACAGGCCTTTGCAAGCAGCCCACTTGGGCTGCAGTGGGCACATATCTCTACCCAGTTTGGAGGGGAGGGGCTGGACTGGCCCTAATCCCACTTTTCTGGAGAGTCACACAGACTAGAAGAGGGCGCTGTCCCTCCGAAACCACCATGTGAACTGGGTAAGCCCAGGCTGGCCACACCACCCACAGGCAGTATGCCCGCTTTCCTCAGCAGAAGGAAGTAGCAAGCCTACATCCTGGTGCCCCCACGTGGCCAATATGCATTTCCAGAAACCACCCACACCACAGCTCTGGCCTTGCTTCACTGTAAAGCCTTTCAGCTCCTTACGAGGCTGCCAGCCATTTGAGCAGTTGGATAGGGCATGCCAAGAGCCAAAAAGCAGAATATAAATCAATTAAATAAATAAACAACACCTGCACTATTCACATCCCAAAAAAATGCAGGTAGAGAGGGCCTGCTCTCCCCGCGGATTACGCCTACTCAGACCTTTTCTTGGTCCTGTAGCTGGCCAGACACTTTTTTGTTTTCTAAATTAAATTTAAAAATGCAGGCGAATGACTAGCCCACACTACCACTTCCGCCTCATCTGAGGAATGAGACGCAATGGCACAGACAGGGCCTGCAGTTCATGTGCCCTCTCCCCACAGTCCTCTCTGCCACGAAACTAAAAAATGCAGCCATCACACAGTGTGGCAGCAGGGGGGGGGGGGGGGGGACTGCACTCACCCGGTCATGGTTTGCCTGCATGCCTTCCAGATCCCCCCCATTAAAAAAAAAAAAAAGTATTATTCAATCAAACATGTTCCATAGCCAACACTGGAGGGTGGGGAGAAGCATTACTGGGAACATTTGAATTCAGCCACCCTGAGATTGTCGTGGAATTAGTGTGGGGGGAGGGGTAGGGAGGAGTGTTATATACACTGACATTTTCACTCTCACTCTCACACACATGTACTCATATCTCTAATAGACACTCACTCTTATTCTCACACACATGCTAGATCTCTTCTCGCCCTCTTTCATGCACATACCTGCTCGCTCACATATAACCATTCTCTCTCATACATGCTCATAACCTTCTCACAGTCTGGCTCTCACTCACTCTCATATACAACTAAATCATCCTCTCTCTCTCCATCCTGAATTTACCATGAGCAGCAGCCTCTTCCTTCTCCTTTAGGCCTGCAGGGCAACAGCAGCTTCCTCCTCCTCCTGAGGCACTGCTCTGACTATATCTTTTTGAAATGGGATAACCAGAACTGCACACAATATCAAGGTACCATGGATCGATGAAGAGGCTTTATGATATCGTCTGTTTCTTTTCATTTCTTTCCTAATAATACTTAACATTCTATTTGTTTTTTATAACTGATAGCATGAACTGGGCAGATGATTTCAAAGTATTGGTCCACAAGGATTCCAAATCCTATTCTTGGGTGGTGACACCTAATATGGAACCCAGCATTGTATACCTATATTATATTTCCTATGTGCATAAACTTTGTACTTGTCCACATTAAATTTCAACTGCCATTTAGATACCCAATCCCCTAGTTATACGAGGTCCTCTGCAATTCCTCACAATCAACTTATGATCTAACAACTGAATAGTTATGTATCATCTGCAATTTGATCACTTCCACTACATCACTCTCCTTTTTTCCAAATTATTTATAAATATATTAAAAAGCATCATCCCAGTCAGATCACTGGGGCATGTCACTATTTATCTTACTCCGTTGAAAGAAATGACAATTCAGTTCTACCCTCTGTTTTCTATTCTTTAGCCAGTTAACAGTTAACAATTGGATATTGACTCCTATGCCATGACTATTTAATTTCCTGCTGAGTCTCTCAAGAGGGACTTTGTCAAGCACCTTCTGAAAATCCAAATACACTATATCAACCGACTTACCCTTGTCCACGTGTTTGTTAACCCCTTCACAAAATCTAACAGATTTGTAAGTCAAGACTTTTCTATTAAATCTGGGTTGACTCTGCCCCATTGGTCTGTGTATATCAAGATAGTAATTTTGTTCTTCAGAAAAGCTTCTACCATTTTGCCCCCATTAATATCAGGCTCATCAGACTGCAGTTTACCAGATCACCCCAGAGCTTATTAAAAATGGGTGTTATATTGGCTTCACTCCAATCCTAAGGTACCATAGCTGATTTGAATGAGAAGTTAGAGATTACTAGTGGTAAGGCTGCAATTTTATTTTTGAGTTCCTTCAGAATTCTGGGGGACCATCTGGTCCTGGTCATATATTGTTGTTTAGTTTGTCTAACTGCTTTATTACATCATCCAGGTTCACTGTGATTTGATTCATTTCCTCTGAATCATCACCCTTAAAGAATGTTTCCAGTATAGGTACCTTCCTAATACCCTCCTGTGTAAAGACCAAAGCGAAGAATTAATTTAGTGTTTCGGCTATGGCCTTTTATTACTGAGTGCTCCTTTTCATCTCTTGGCCATCTAGTAGTCCAACTGACACCCTCATAGGCTTCTTGCTTCAAATATTCTTGAAAAAGTGTTTATTCTTTTGCTCTATGACACGTTTCTTTTCACAGTTGCTTTGGCCTGCCTTATTAATGTTTTACATCTAAATTGTCAGTGCTTATGCTCTTTCCAATTTATTCAATTTGATCCACCTTCCAGTTTTTGAAATATGTCTTTTTGGCTTTAATTGCCTTTTTCACTTTACCATTTAAGCATATAGGTAGTTGTTTTATCTTCTTTTTACTTTCCCTTGCTCCTTTCACCTACAGAATATGTCACCTTTGGCGTCCTGAACTTCAGAAACTCAAATTGCTAATTATTTGACTGGTTATACATTCATGCACTGTATGTAAGTATAATGCGGAAAGGTTAAAGGCCAGTGGCTTCTGAAGCATGCTTGGAAGTTATGAAGCACCCTATAGCAAAATGCTAGGAAATTTAATACATCCAGGATCTGGATGATAACATTAGCAAAACCAAAGAATTAGGAATAAAAAATTGGCGAATAGGGATGTGCAGGGAAAATATTTATTTTTGGTTTTCTGTTCGTTTTCAGGAGGTTTTCCCACAAATATTGGTTCATGCAGTATTTGATTCATGTTATTCATGTGGATAACTTTCAAGCAAATGTGTGTGGCAAAGAGGGCAAAGATGATGGTCTGGGCAGGACATGGGCATTCCAGGATTTCAAATGGAAACTAGCTTGTAAATATTTAAATGCACAGGCATGTGCTAGGGTCCCCTGCCACGTAACTTTACTTCTGCTATTGTTTATGTACAAGTTATAAAATAAAGATAAATAGATCAGTGGGGTTTTAAGGGTTGAGCTAACAGGGGAGAAGGGAGGCTATTAAACTAGGGGTGGTTGGAAGTCCTATTCCTTACCTGGGCGAACTGGGAATGAACCGATAAAACTGGTATTGGCGTCAGCACATGTATCTATTAAAATCCCCCCACTTATGCAGTAGAAGCAGCATTTACACGCATAGGCACGAATCTACTTAAAATTGCACGGACATGAGCGCATGGTCAAACTATTATATGGCATGCACACATATACACGCATGTTATAAAATGTCCAGCTCCCTGGATACAGTAGAACTGAGAGAACTGAATGATGAATTGAAATGGCATTCATTGTTATAAACTATGAGTATTGCTTTCTGCACTATTGCAAAGGCCTATATTGGTGGTTATATGCGATTGGTTATAGTGATATTATGTGTCAGTTTTTAATTGGTGAATCCCCATTAAATCTTTTGCAGTGAACAAAATGGAGTGCAAGTTTTGCCGCAAGAGTAAGAAGGAAAGTGAAATTACAAATGAATGAATAATAGTAAGATCACGTCTCATCTACAGAAGTGAATGAGCAACTGCAAGACTGTATTTCTTCTGATGCAGATGAACATTGGTCATTGAAACACAGTCTAGTCAGTATTTGAATATTTGTCTAGGTTATGTCGGAATTTGTACAATAGGACGCCTAAGATAAGTGCTATGGTAGATATAAAGAACTCATGTTGGTATTTTTCCCATGGATGTGGCAATAAAACAGTTTTCAGTGCATTAGTAATATAAATACTTTTCTAAAAAAATGGATACTTTCATGGACTCTTGATTAAAATCCTCAGTGATTTTAATCATCGCTCCACTTCTATATAAGGACCATCACAAGTTTATGATGGTCTTTATATCAATATGCCAATAGTTTTTGGTTAATTTGATTATCACTTTGGGAAGGATCTGCGCTGGACTATTATAGTGTTGGGATTTTTTCCATTTCCTGGTTTTCTGGGTTGTTGTATGTACGAGTGGTTGCTATAGTTAACAGTCTCAGTGCAGCACCTTTCAGTGAACCATAGATTTGAATTGGAAACATACACAAATGGAATTAAAATTTTCATTTAAATTAGTGGGTACCCTACATTCATTTCTGGTTCCCACAAATGAAAATAAAATGGTTTCATTTGTTGCAATTTACCCATTTGTTTCAAATTAATGCATTTCTCTTGTGGGGAGGTAGGAGCAATTCCAGAAAAAAAAAAAAAAGGCCTGGGCTCAGGGAGTTCAGAGCGGGGAAGTGGTCCAAGCCTGTAAGGAGGGGGGATCACAAAGTAAAAGTTGAACTGGGCCTGTCAATGAAGGGAAGCCTAATATGTTGATAGGGGAGGGGATCAGTCAAGGGATATGTGAACTAAGCCTGAAGGGAGCAGTTAGCTAAGGAGGAGTAAGGAGGAACCTGCTTGGGACTGGAGGGATGGGAAGCGAGAAGGGAACAAAGAAGTACAGGTCAGTGGGCAATGGGGAGCAGAGCAGACTAAGGGGATGAAGAGAGTGGAGCTGGAAGAGGGTTATTAAACCCCCTCCCCCCAAATATAAAATTTAAAGTTTGCCCATGCAAGAGAGGGAGAATTAAGAGTGCAGAGTAAGGAGGGGAGGAAGAAAGAGAAAAAAGATGAGGAGAGGAGAAATGGGAGATTAGGAGAAAGAGCGAAAAGAGTTGAGACAGAGAATGGTAGTGACAGGTGAAGATGGGGGAGGAGACTATGGTGTTTATGGGCTGTTGGGGAAAGGAATGGAACAGGAGGGAGGAGACTGGTGGGGATGAGCTGAGAACGGGGAGAAGAATGACTGTTGGGACTTTGAAGCTTCCCTAGCTTTTGTTTTAACCACATGAGTCTTTCCCAAGTCCACATTACCTGTTCCTCTCTGGACATTTAAATACAGGCTGTTCGGTCACACTCACAACTCACTATATTCCATTTTTTCTTTTTTTTCCAGAGGGCGCTGTAATTTGTGTTTAGTTCAGCACCCCCAATCATTTTTAAAAGTTGGCTCCTATGCTAGAGCTTAGACCTTGAAGATCTTTCTGGATTATTACCTGCTCTAACCGAACACCAGAAAGCTAGAAAACCTCATAGGAGCAGTAATCCCAACCATTAAGAACTTGCAGGCACTGCACATTTCCCTGCTCTAACTAAAACTCAGTTGTCATCACAAGCTCACTGGTCCTGCTGCAGAGATTTGGTCACCCTTTCTTTTGAGTGCTTTCACCTGCAGTCCACTACACCAGCTGATTGACCACCAGTTAAACAAAAGCTAAAATAAGTCTAAGGCCGTTCAGGACATTCCTCCTTCCCTTGGCTACTCCAGTTTTCCCCAACCCCTCCTGGAGGCACAACTATCCAGTCAGGCTTTCAGGATAGCCACAATGAATATGAATATGTTTGGTTGTCAATTAAGGGTTTTATTCTTGTTGATTATGAGCATGTGGTGACAGAAATAGTGGGGAGAAGAAGGAGGCAGTAATTATTTTTTTGTAGAATATTTCTATTAGAAACCTCTTTCCAGTGAATGAACAATGAGAGCAAACCTTTTCTCTAACAGACAACCCCTGGGTATTTTGTTCATGACATATGTGAATTTCATTTGGTTAAAGATTTTTTATCTATATACCTTTTACAGTTTTTAATTTATGTACTGTATTTTGAATTTGTTTTATTATTAGCCACTTTGGGCAGACTTGCTAAACTAAAAGGTTAGGATATTAAATGTAAATAGAAAATAAAAAGCTGTTAAACTTTCATGTTGAATGCATTTGTTTTCGACTTGATTGTATCTGTCAATGTCTTTGTAAGGCCATTTGACTACTATGGAAACAGATCACATTAGTTTGCCAGGACTAATCAAACACAGCTTAAAATTCTACACTCAAATGATGACATCAACACTTCTTTGAAGTTAATATTTTCTCATACACAGGTTTTCCCATGACATTACTTGATCCCATGTGTGCAGTATAAAATATATATTTTTATATATACACACATACACTATATTCACACATTCATACACACTCACTAGAGGTTGACTTTTCAATTGGGTGAGAAACAGGAAAAGAACATGGAGTTTTTTTAAGCCTGTCAAAACCCAATTGATTTTCAAACATCAAGCAATATATTTGAATTGTTCAATGTATTTGAATTGTGGTGTTGTTAATGCAGCAATAAGTACGCGTGTACGCAAAGATATAAACAATGGTGTGACGTATACGCATTAGCAAACTGCTGGCTGCATGTGTGCTTTCCTTCTTTTTTTTTAAATGTGTGAATAGTTTTCAAACATGGCTCTGAAAGATCCCCCTCCCAGCCCTCCCCCAACATCTCTTTGCTATGTGGGTGAAAGCACACCCATACTTTTAGGTACCTAAAATTCTGCCTGACTGGATGTGGCTGACTTAGAAGGGTTAAGTTCTCCTTTTGCCGACACAGAAGGGGGCCCTAAGCCTTGAAACTTTATCCTTAGAAAATTTTTAAAAAAAGGACCTCTCTTGGCTGGCTGGGAGCCAGAGATGGATATTCCCTATCGAGTTTACTCTGTGTTTGGCAGGAAATTTAACAGCGCAGAAGCAGGAGTGCCACACCGCAGGTTGTTCCATTGATTTGAATTCTAAGCTGCCATCTCAGAAACATGCCTAGCTCTACTCCGATATTAATTACCAGTCCCTGTGCTCAGGTTGCTGCTGTATCATTTATTACCTAGATTCAACTGTGCAAGCGACTGTTGCCTGGGAATCCATTTTTCATTAACAATGAGTGACCAATCCTATGCTAAGCGACTCGGGGTTCAGGATGACATTTTGTTAAACATTTTCTAGTGGATCATAAATCATAGGGAGCAGCTAAGGAATTACTCGCTTAAGCAGCAGGGAGGTAATCTCTCTCTGCAGGTTTTTAATTGAGCAAGGCAAACTGGAAAACCTTTCAGAACAGAAGGGAAGTGTGTTCAGCTAGCCTGTGACGAGGCGAGGATGCTCCATAGATTCGAGGCCACGCTGGCTGTCTCATCTTCCCAGTCAGTGCTCTGGGACTGTTGGTCTAGCTGCTCTGTCAAATGTCATGCTGGGTCAGACCAAAGTCCATCAAGCCCAGCATCCCGTCTCTGACAGTGATCAGGCCAGGTATTCAGCAGATCCCATGAAATAGACCTATTTTCTGTTGCTTGGTCACAACAATAGCTTTCTTTACATTTCTTCGCTAATAATGTTTTATGGACTTTTCCTCCAGAAACTTGTCCAAAACCTTTTAAACCCCGCTATATGAGTCGCCTTGTCCTTGTCCTCTGGCAACAGATTCCTCAGCTTGATTGTGTGCTGAGTAAAAAGGTACATTCTCCAATCTGTTTTAAATCTGCTGGTTCTTAGTTTCATGGAGTGCAGGGCTGACGCATCCATTAGGCAAATTTAGGCAGTCGCCTATGGCACTGACCCTTGGGGGCGCCGAAGAACAGCCAGGTGATGCTGCAGCAAAGAGGAGTAGAGATTTGTTGGGCCCCATGCAGCGTGCGCTGCTCGCGACCCTGAGAAGCATACAGTGGGTGGCATGAACAAAGCAGGAGGAGTCAGGCCAGCGACTGGCAGGGGCGGCGCAAATGGCGGGGGGGGGGGGGGGGGGGGGGGCGGGATGCAAGGCAGAAGTTGCTTAGGGCACCCACTAGCCTTGCACTGGCCCTGATGGAGTTTCCCCTTGTTTTAGTATTATTTGAAAGGGTAAATAACCGTTCTTATTTACCTATTTCATCCCACTCATGATTTTGTTAACTTCTATCATGTCCCCTCTCAGTCGTGTATTTTCCAAGCTGAAGAGACCTAACCAGTATAGCCTTTTATCAAGGTGAGCCATTGCATTCCCTTTATCATTTTTCTCACTCTCCTCTGTACCTTCTCATTCTGCTATATCATCTTTGAGATGGGACAACCAGAACTGCACCCAGTACTCAAGTTGTGATGGCACCATGGCTCAATACAGAGGCAATTTGATATTCTCCTTTTTATTTTCTATTCCATTTTGGAGCATTCCTAACATTCTGCTCGCTTTTTTGACCTTGGCTGTGCACTGAGCGGAGGATTACATGGTCCTTTTCCTGGGTAGTAACTCCCAATACAGAACTCAGCATTGTATAACTGGGATTAGTTTTCCCTACGTGCATCACTTTCGCCCGAATTTCAATGGCCCGCACATGTTAAAACCAGGGGTTACACATGTGGCCAAGCCATGCGCATGCTGAGTGCATTTTAGAAAGGGCCCAGCGACACACGTAACCCCCGATACGTGCAGAAGTGCCAGGACCAGCAAAAAGGGGTGGGCAGGGGGCGTGGTCTGGGCAGGAAGGGGCGGTTTCGGCTGGGACAGTGGCCATTGGGCCCTGTCCCGGGAAAGTGTGTGCCGGCAGCCGGCTGGCACGTGTAACTTACTACTGCTCCGAAGAAGCAGGTAAGTTAGAAAACAAAAAAAAATAGGGTAGGTAGGTAGGGGTTAGGGGTCAGAGAGGAGTGTGCGCAGGTATCATATTTTATAACACAAACACGGCACCACGCGTATGTTATAAAATCAGTGTGTCCATGTGTGCGCGAGCGGGTTTTAAAATCGATGCTTTTGCACTTTGCCACATAACATTTCATCTGTCATTCAGGTGTCCAGTCTCCTAGTCTCACAAGGTCCTTCTGCAGTTCCTCACAATCCACTCTAGTTTTAACAACTTTGAATACTTTCTTGTCATTTGCAAATCAGATCACCTTTCTAGTCATTCAATTTCCAGATCATGTATGAATATGTTAAATAATACAGGTCCCAGTACTGATCCTTGTGGTACTCTACTAATGATCATTCTCAATTTGAAAACCTTCCCTCCCTTTTCTCCTTTCTCCAGCTCCTAATTCACAGTAGGACATTGCCTCCTATCCAATGACTTTGTAATTTCCTGAGGAGTCTCTCACAGGGAACCTTGTCAAAGCACTCTGTGGAGATAGTAACATAGATAAAGAGGCAGAGTTTGTTTTCCCTTCATGCTGTGAAAGATACCAGTTAAATGGACAGTAACTTTCAAACAGGCGCAGATGCACATGTGTGCGCGTTCATTAGCCCAAGCCTAGGGACACGGCTATTTTATAACTTGCACGCATATTTGCCCACGTTATAAAATAGCCTGGCCACATGCACATGTGTGACACATTGTAAGTGCGTGAGTGCGCACAAATACCACTTCTATTGTGTAAATCGAGGGATTTTAAAAGGAGTGCTCGCCAATGCCATTTCCAGTTTTAGCAGTTGGGCCCCAGTTCACTGAGTTGAGAGAGGGCCTCCGAACCCCCATGGTTTGATAGCCTTCACTATCCCTAGTTATCCCGATCCTTAATACCTCACCGATCTGCCTATTTACCTTTATTTTTTAAGTTACAGGGCATCCATAGCAGAAGTAAAGTTACATGGCAGGGGACCTCTGTGTGCGCTGGATCTCGTTAAGTATTTATGTGCACATCTCTGGTTCATGCCCCGAAACACCCATGTCCAGCCCAGACCATACCCACACCCCATCCGTTTGTGAAAACGTCTGAGACGTGCATGTCGCAGCATTTATGCGCATACCCGGATGGCTTTTAAAATCCGCTCAGTGCGCACAAGCCCAGCATATTTGTGCACCCCCTAATTAATGCTCGCATCAGGCTTTTAAAATTCACCTTTAAGATTCCTGTAGGTAGCCACAGGAAAATTGTAAAGGCATGGCAGCAGCTGTGCACGTTTTCTTGCACTTGCTCCTTGCCAAAGTGCCGTTGTGCCAGGGCTCAGGGCTGGATGGATTGCTTTTTAAAGGTGAGAAGGTAGCTCAATCTTCTTGGCCTCTCTGGTTAATCAAATTATAGGTTAGTGCCAATTCAATGATGCTTCCCTACAACAAGGTTTATGTCATAACATGGAGGTGGCCAGGGGTGTATTTACTAGTGCTTATGGACAACATTGTCATCACTACAGGGGTGGGGGCAAGGGATGGCAAATGTACCCCCCTCTCAAAAAATAATTCATTGACTGACCACCCCCTTGCCCCCCCCCAATCTCCTGGCTCCCATCCCGGTTGGACTGACAACATGAACTGAACCATCACACTTCACGGGGACTCAGACTTCTGCAGGTCCCTGCAGCCCCCAGCTCCTTCTCCTTGTGCTCTTCTGCTTTGCAACAGGAGGCGTGAGTAGACCGCAGGACTGGCAGCACTGCACATGCTCTGAGACCCTGTAGCCAGCACTGCAGTTTGTGCAGTCAACAGACCCAGAGAGCAGGCAACATGGAGTACTGTTACTCTTGCCTGTCCAGCCAACAGGGAACCAAGAGACTGGGACTCAGAGAGGGAATCAGAGAGGAGAAGAGTGATAAAAAAAAAAATGGGAGATGGGACATGAAAGGAGGAAGGAGAAAGAGAGAGATGGGAAAGTGATGAAAATCATACCTATTATCTGGGTACTTTTTTTGATTTGCAGTCACCCTGAGATTGTTGTGGATTGGGGGGGGGGGAAGGGAGGGGGCATGGGAAGGGTTTGTAGCAGCATGCATACAGACCATCTCACTTACACATGCTAACGCATTCACATGTTCATTCTCATACTCTCGTTCACACCCGTACATGCTCATTCTCAAAACATACACTCACTCTTATGCCTCTCATTCACCCCCAGGCTCTCACGCAATGCACACTCACTCGATTCTCCTCCTCCTCCATACCCACACTCATCTCAGTAACAGCAAATTGAACACCCTCCACTGCCAAACACTTTGAGGCGGATTTTAAAAGTGTTACGCGCGTAACTGCGAAAACCCACTCCTGCGCCCGCCAAGCCTATTTTGCATAGGCCCAGCGATGCGCGCAAACCCCGGGACGACGCGCATATGTCCCGGGGCTTGAAAAAGGGTAAGGGTGTGGGCGGTCCGGGGCGGTCCAGGGGCGGGGTGGGGGCATGGTTGGAGCCTCCAGGCACAGCGGGCCGGCTGTTGGCCGGTGCACGCAACCTACACCTGCCCGGAGGCAGGCACAACTTATAAAATAAAGGTGTGGGGGGGGGGGATTTAGGTAGGGCTGGGGGGCAGGTTAGATAGGGGAAGGGAGGGGAAGGTTGGGGGGGGCCGAAAGAAAGTTCCCTCCGAGACCGCTCCAGTTTCGGAGCGACCTCAGAGGGAACAGGGAAAGCCATCGGGGCTCCCCTAGGGCTCGGCGTGCGCAAGGTACACAAGTGTGCACCCCTTTGCTCACGCCGACCCTGGATTCTATAACATGCGCGTGGCTGAGTGCGCATGTTATAAAACCGGGGATAGATTTGTGCGCGCCGGGTTGCGTGCACAAATCTACGCCCGCGCTTACGTCTTAAAATCTGGCCCTTTGTTAAGTAACTCAAATCACTATAAAGAAAACAAAAAAGACACCTAGAACCTTGCCATACCATATAACAGCACTAAATCTCAGAACTCAAACAGCAGCAACCTTATCTTTGAAAAGCAACAATGCAAATATTATACCATGCACTAAAATACTAATATGCCATAGAACAAGCCAGACTACAACAAATCCCTACAAAGAAACTATATGCTAACATAAATACTGCACTTCACTTACAAATGCAGAACACAGACAGGCCTTTACCTAATACAGAATAAGGGACTACTGATTGGAAACAAGACAAAGATAAAATGGAAAGCCCAAGAAACCAGATTCTGAACAGTGGAACACTCATGAAAGAACAAAATACAAATATATAATGCACATTCCAGATAGCATATGCTAACCACTAAAAACTTTCTCTCTCTCTCTCTCTCTGTTATATATATACTTTTATTATCTAATCTTATTTTTCTAATCATTTGGTCCCAGCCTATTTTTTCTATGTTCCCCTTCTTTGTCTTTTCCTAATTCCTTTCACAGGGGTTTCTTTCTGTTTCTTCTCTCTCCGCCTGTCTTCTTCAGACCTTTGTCAAATACACATACAGGCTCTCACTCTCACATGCTGTCTCTCTCGCTCTCACGTGCACACAAACAGGCTCTCTCTCTCACATGTTATCTCATTTTCACACACTTATACACACACACAAGCATTCTCTCTCACACACACAGGCTCTATAGAACCTCAGCCTCTCCCTTGCTTCTGGGCCTCCTTGGGCCACCACAGAATGAGGACCGTGGTGGCTCTGCTGCTGGTCCTCCTCTTCTTGAGCCACTGGATGATGGGCTCCACGGTGGCCTTGATCTTCTTGAGCCACTGAAAGATGAAATCCACGGCGGCCTTGCTATGAGGACAGATGCTGCTCTCCTTCTCCACGTGGGCCGACACTCCACTTCTTTCCTGCCCTTGTGGCTCCAGCATCTTTTTCTTCCAGGGTCACATGGGCATGAAGGAGGAGGAGGAGCATTCAGAGTTTTTGAATGTTGGCCTGGAGACACAATAATTCCTTCAGAATTCCAAAATTTCCAGGCCAAATCTGGAAAGTTCCCAAGCAGGATATGAAGGAGTGGGATGGGGAGTGTGAGGAAGGAGAAGTGAAGGAGAGAGGCGAAGGAGATGAGAGATAGAGAAGATAATGAGAGAGTGCTGGAAAGGAAGGAGAGGAGGAGAGAGATGGAAAGGACACTGACAGAAAGATTGGCAGGGTTTTCCAGGCCCAGCCAGTGGAAGAGAAGCCAGCTGGAATAATTGAGAAGACGTAAGGGGCCCTTTGGTTGGTGAGGGTCTGTCTGTGTTCTGCATATGTTACTGAGGTAAGGGATCTGGCTAGTGAGCAGAGATTTATAGTAGTCTGGCTTCTTCTCTTTTTTCCAGTAAGAGGTGTTCTGATGTTCTCTTGGGCCCAGAGTAATATTTGCAGTGTAGGGTTGTTGCTGTTCGATTTCTTGGAGTTAGTGCTGCCATGATATGGCAGATTTACTATATAAGTTCTGCATGTCTTTTCTTTTGTAGGGTTTTGTGTTAATGCCAGTGGAAGGATGTTGTGTTGCTGCTACTGAGGTGACACCAAAATTTGAATGTATTTGTTTTGTTTGGTAAGCTGTAAGAGGAAACACCCTAGCCCTGTTTTGCATCTGTTGTTGGGGAAATTTCTTTGGACGTGGAGGTGTAGGGTTTATATTGAGATTCTGTCCCATCCTGTATAGACTCTAGACTTACCCAGATAAAAAAAGAGGCAGGGTGAGGGGGAAGAAGGGAGGTAGGGAATTCCAGGGGTAGTGATATTCAGTGCTACTTGTATTCATTTATTTAGGTAAGTCTGGTTGTGGTCCAGAGCAGGTCTAAAGTTAGCCAGATATGGTTATCTAGATAACTTTAAACCTGACTATATTCTGAATATTGCCAATTAAGTGCAAAAAAAAAAAAATCCTCAAGCAACCCCAAGCTCCCACCTCTCCACCCACCAAAATAATTAAAAAATTGATGAGCCATAGCACCCATTCCCCCAATCTTCCCAAAATAAAAACCAAAGTTGCATGCCGTCATGTCCCAAGGTCCCTACCCCCAAGATATTTAAATAAAATGCCTGGCTCTGAGCTCCTCCTGTCCCACCTCCTGCCTCACTCAAACCTTCCATAAACCCCCAAGGCCAAATCAGGTGGCAGTAGAATCTTATCAAGCTCCCATCCACACCCAGTGCTGCTCCAACAGCTGCCAGTGTGGTTGGGTCAACACTGGACCCTGCCATAGAGTCATACTGCGCTCTTAGGGCCAAATTTTAAAAGCATTGCTCACACAAAAAGGCCCATATACGTGAATATGTGGGCAGCGCTTAAGAGATGCAGATTTTAAAAGCCGCTAATTACATGCATCTATATGCAGGCACCAGTTAGAAAAAGAGGGTGGAAAAGGGGCAGGACATGGGTGTTCTGGGGCAGCGCCAACAGTTACGTGTGTAAATCCGTATTTTAAAACCGGAGGCCGCAGCACGTGACAGCTTGTTTGCCACATATATTTACTGCTGCTCCTGATGAGGTGTAAGTCTGCAGAAATTGCATTTTAGGCCTAACATGAAAGGATGAAGGGTCTGGGTCAACTGGAGGGAGTGCAGGATGAAGAACCAGAGGGGTCTGGATGAATAAAATGTGGGCAAACTGGTGGGCTATTCAATAAAATTGGGAATGTACTTTGCGTGAGCATGTTTTAAAATCCACTTACCTGCATGCGTTAAAATCAACAGAGTCCTAAAAAAGATATGCAGCATATATTTGCTCGAGTAATGGCTTAAAATTAGCATGCTTACATGCAGTAGGCATATTTTAAATCATATTTGTGCAATGATTTAAAATTCCAGCTTATGTTTGCTCACATTCCCATTCACGCGTTTATGGATGCCCGCGTGCTTGGTTTAAAGTTACCATCTTTGTGCCAGAAGCACTCTCCAGAGACATTGAAAATATTCTTCATATAACAACCCAAGAAAGAGATCTAGGTGTCATAGTGGATAACACATTGAAATCATCGGTGCAGTGTGCTGCGGCAGTCAAAAAAGCAAACAGAATGTTGGGAATTATTAGAAAGGGAATGGTGAATAAAACGGAAAATGTCATAATGCCTCTGTATAGCTCCATGGTGAGACCGCACCTTGAATACTGTGTACAATTCTGGTCGCCGCATCTCAAAAAAGATATAATTGCGATGGAGAAGGTACAGAGAAGGGCTACCAAAATGATAAGGGGAATGGAACAACTCCCCTATGAGGAAAGACTAAAGAGGTTAGGACTTTTCAGCTTGGAGAAGAGATGACTGAGGGGTGATATGATAGAGATGTTTAAAATCATGAGAGGTCTAGAACAGGTAGATGTGAATCGGTTATTTACTCTTTCGAATAATAGAAAGACTAGGGGGCACTCCATGAAGTTAGCATGGGGTACATTTAAAACTAATCGGAGAAAGTTCTTTTTTACTCAACGCACAATTAAACTCTGGAATTTGTTGCCAGAGGATGTAGTTAGTGCAGTTAGTATAGCTGTGTTTAAAAAAGGATTGGATAAGTTCTTGGAGGAGAAGTCCATTACCTGCTGTTAAGTTCACTTAGAGAATAGCCACTGTCATTAGCAATGGTTACATGGAATAGACTTAGCTTTTGGGTACTTGCCAGGTTCTTATGGCCTGGATTGGCCACTGTTGGAAACAGGATGCTGGGCTTGATGGACCCTTGGTCTGACCCAGTATGGCATTTTCTTATGTTCTTATGTTCTTAACATATTTCCCAAGTATCTTACTGCTTATCAAGTCCACCATATCTTGTGTCTTGTGACTTAATTCATACACGCCCTTGTGCCTTATTGCATGCTCCTATGTCTTGCAATGACAATACATAATGTTATCTCCCACATGATTGCAGTCTATAGAAAGATAATATTGTCCCAATAACATTCTATCTGTCCTTGGTGGTATAATGTTGTAGATGACTATATATACACCAATCTAGTAGCTTCTTTTCGTTATTTTAATCTCTGCCACAGCCTGAGATGAACATTCTCTGTGACTGCCAGTGCCTATTGTTTAGCAGCGAGGCAGGGAGTTGCTGCATCAGACCCTTCCAGCAGTTTCCCCAGCTGTGCCCGAAGAGCAGGAGAGGAGGCGAATGATCAGAGCCAACGCCATGCACGGTTTCCTTTCAGCTGTGGCCCTAGTAAATGAAAACTGTCACTCAAAAAATGGCAGTCTGGCCAGAGAGCCCAGACAGCACCATGCTTGTCAAATTACATGTGCTTTTTCTTAAAAAGAAAAAAAAAATGTTTCTCATTGGCTTTTCCTTTCTTCCATATGAAAAGCCATTTACTTGCCTTGCTGAATGATTCTCTGGTGATACATTTCAAACAAAAGCTGGGTGAAAAGAAAGTTCAAGAACAAGGAGTCAGGCTATGAGGTACAGGAGGAAGCATTTCTTAGGGTGCTGATTGAATAGAACCATGTCCCAGTGGAGGTAATGAGGATCAAAACTCATGAAATTTAAGAAAATGTGGGATGAACACAGAGGGAATGTAAGGGTAAAGTCAGAGATCAAAAGGGATGTAATGGCAGTGGGTGGGAAAATTATGCAGATAAATGGATCTTGAACTATATTTTCTGCAGTCCTAGTTCTCTGTTCTTGTTCCCTAATTTTATCATTAAAACCCTGGTATCACAGTCTCTTGATGCATCACCCAGACATGTTTCGCTGTCAGCTTCATTTAGAGGGCCCCCGACGCAAGCAAAGGTGTACTCAAGAACCGAAACAATCCTCAGATTTTCAAAGCAGACTTATGTGTGGACTTTAGTCCTATGTGAGCTGTTGGAGATTACCCTCTGAGAGGATATATCCTAGCTACCAGCCAAAGAGTATGATGCTTGTAAGGCACCTCTCCTTGTTCAGGACCATTTCCGGTGACTTCTTCACCTGTATTTTGCCATTCTCGGTGGAGAAGCACACAAATTCTCCACTTGGGTCAAACCCACTATCCCTATCTTCTGACATCTATTTATTTTAGCAATCTATTTTTATGTTATCAGTTCCATAATAGTATGTATGTTAAATAGAGGCAGTGAGATATTATGTAGTGTTCTTTTATATCCCTTTAACACAACTGCTCTTAATTATGAGAAATAAGCACAGGATATCTTTCAGCTATTCCAAATGACTGCCCCTTTTCCTCCAGGTAGTCCTTGCAGACAAATACTGGCATAATTGTCATGGCAAGTGTCAAACTGTTCCTTTAAACCTGGTGTGAGATGAAGTGCATGTATGTATAACTAGTCCTACCTAAGGTAAACTTAGCAAACTTAAAAGTGAATTTTAAAAGTCCGGCGCACTCCAACATCAAGAGATATGAACACATGTAGGACATGCATATGCCCAGCGGATTTTAAAAGCCACCTACATGCACACATATCTCCCTATGCACAAATACCTCACTCTGATTAAAAAGGAGGAATGGTGTGGGCATGGTTTGGTCAAGTCATGCATGTTCCAGGGAGGGGGAAAAGAGATGCACGCAAATATGTGCCTGGACACGCGCCCAGGTTCAGTGCCATGTAACTTCTGCTATGGAGGAGGTATAACAAAAAACCCCCAAAACAGCCATTTCTGAGGGGATTAAAGGGTCTGAGATAACTTAGGGGAGTGCAGGTTATTAAACCAGGGGGTTTGGTGAACCTAGCTCTACACTGGGTGAACTGAGGACAAAAGTGAAACTGGTCAAGGCATGAACACAGGCTGATTATAAAATTTCCCTACTTACACACAGCTGTGAGCTCCCAGTTGCAAAATAGGGCATACACATATAGGCACCCAGGCTATTTTATAACATACTCACGTATGTGTGTGTATGTGCGCATATGTTCTCAAATAGCTGAGTCCCTGGGCGTGCACCGATTCACACATATCAATGTGCGCCTGCATGTCCTTTTGAAAATTACCATCCTTATGAATATCATTCAAAGAATTATTAGTGGGTCATTGTTGATTTGACCCCTTTTAGGGGCTTCCATTAACTGGAATTTATTTGCTTCACCTTCACTTATACCCCAAAATGCAATGAAACAACGCAAAGCCTTCTGGATCAGAATGCTCAAGGCCAGCATTCTGCTCTTGCAAAAGTCTCCTGGTCAAAAAGTTGTCAAGTTTCTATAGACCTCATTAGAAGGAAGTACTTTTGAAGATACTCGATGCCACAGATACTCTGTGGAGCAGTAGCAGAGAGGTTTGCTACATGTTCATATTTTGGTATGGTTTAAAGAGAAGACTAGAGTCAACCAAACTGATTTTTTAGTGCTGATCTACCAGATGTGTGAGAAGATTCGGGCATGTTTAAAATGATAACATTTAATGAAGGCAGTTGTGAAAGCTGATGTCCATA
Source organism: Rhinatrema bivittatum (assembly GCF_901001135.1). Classification (NCBI taxonomy): domain Eukaryota; kingdom Metazoa; phylum Chordata; class Amphibia; order Gymnophiona; family Rhinatrematidae; genus Rhinatrema; species Rhinatrema bivittatum. The sequence goes on along the minus strand of NC_042622.1, from coordinate 123,555,632 downwards.
TGTAAAATGCTTTTTCTGCCCATGTACTTTAACCTGCATTATCAAGAGGTGTTCTTGAGAGCACATTTAGGTTGGAGGATGAAAATAATGCATGTAGATTTCTGCCCATGTACTTTAACCTGCATTATCAAGAGGTGTTCTCGAGAGCACATTTAGGTTGGAGGATGAAAATAATGCATGTAGATTATATTTTAAGATCTTAGAAATAAATTTCAAAGGGATTATATGTGTAAAAGTAGTATATATTGAAATAATTTTCAATTAACTGTTATGCGGCTTGTTTCAGAGATGGTTGTCATAGACGGTTGAATATAAACAAGAAACACCACAAACATTGTTTACAAAATAATTTACAATAAAGCTCATTCACTTATCGCTTATCAGTGGTTCACTTCATTTTTACTAATAGTAGTCTGGAAAGGGAAGACTTCCATCCCAGCTCTTCTGAAACGTGACATGCCATAGTGGGCTATTGTGCCTCCAGTTTTATTTAACATTTATTTTCAACCGCTGTTAAATATCATAAGGCTGTATGGTTTTAAATTTCAGTGCTATCCTGATGATCTTCACATTTATTGTCCTTGATTGAATTGCCAAGATTTGACTAAAAAGGGTTCAGCAGAATTCTCCAATTAGATGCTAACTAATCAGGAACCCCAACAGTGGATCTTTGTATCATTGTAAATGAGTCAGTTATAGAACTGACAATCACTGTAAAGAGTTTTGGGGTACTTTTAGTTCCCTTGCCTTCTTTGGAAAAGCATACTGCTTCTATTTCAAATAAGGCTTGGTTTAGGCTTTATTTAATTTGCACACTCAGGCCTTTTCTGGATAATTCCAAATAAAGACTGGTTCTTCAGATGCTGGTTCTCTCACAACTTCAATATTGTAATTCTCTTTTTGTGGGCTTTCTAAGGAAATTTTTCATGGCCTACAGATTATCGAGGATGCAACAGCTTAGATAGTTTCCGGCTGCTGCATGAGGGACTATATGTCTCTAGTATTGGGCAAACTTCATTGGCCTCTGTTGCCTTTTAGGGTATGGTTTAAAATGTTGTGTTTGACTTTTAAAGCTTTGCACTGCATGGAACCAAAATACCTTGCCGATAAAGTACAGAAGTATGTTCCTGCCCGACCTCTTCATTCAAAGAGTGAGTGCTGACTTCATATCCCCCCAATGAGGGGCTGTAAATTGGTTATGCATGCGTGATTGAACTTGAGGTAATCTGCTTGCATGCAGTTTCTGTGTAAAGTTCTATAGCAGCTAGGCTTGTTTGGTTTTCTAATATGAGGTATATTGGTGTTTTAGAGATTGGTGTGATATTAACAGCATTGTCTTTTCATCGGTAGTGTTGTTACTATTTGAATGCTGACAGTTAGTATTGTTTTGGTATGGGAGGTTTACTATATTGTAATTGTAATTCACTTTACTCATGTCTTTGAATGCCAAGCCTATGCCCAACACATGTTGCAATAAGCCTAATGCCATATGGGTTCCATGTGTCTTTTTTGCCTTTTAGCAGGGTTTTCTGGTTGACATACAATATGTAAATTATATTTAAATGCACTGCTGTAAGTGATTTTTTTTCTATCTTAGAAAACGGTACTTTGAATGTACTTTTTAATGTAAAATCTATTATAAATGCAAAATTAGTACTTGTGTGGGTGGGCTGGGGAGAAAGTCAGGGCTAGGGTTAGGGCTGGGAATGGGGCCAGGGAGGCACAAGGTAGAAGGTTCACCTAGGGTGCCTAATACCTTTGCACTAACCCTGAACATGGGTAGTCTGATTATTGCCCCCAAATGTTGTACTATACTATGCGCTTTGAAAAAGACGCAAACTCTGCAATTATAAAAAGAACAAACCAGGTGACGAATACGTTCTTCTGATAGTATGTGCATATACAGAGGCAGTTCTATCATTAAATAGGCTGAGGCAGCCACCTCAAGTGGCAACATTTTGAGGCAGAAAAAGTCTCCCCCAAAACACTCCTGCTGCAGCTGCCGCACTCTGGCATTGCTGCCAGCATGGCTTCAATGACATACACCCCAGAATTCTGAAAAAACTCAATAAGTCTGACTTCAGTGCCATGAAAAATCGTGGAAACTAATCTAAAGAACAAAATCACAGAACATATAGAAAGACATGATTTAATAGGCCATAGCTAGCATGTTGCACAAGGGACATCTTGCCTCAGCAAACTATTACATTTTTTGAAGGAGTTAATAAACATGTGGATAATGGTAAGCCAGTGCATATACGGCCCGATTTTAAAAGGGTCACACATGTAAAAAATGGGGGTTAAGCACGTATCTGGGCCTTGCGAGTGCTGCATGCATTTTAGAACAGGCCTGGCCATGCACATAACCCCATTATGCACTGAAGTGCCGGACACTGAAAAAGGGGCATGTCGGGGGGCATGGTCTGGGCAGGGCGGGGCAGGGGTTGGGCCGAGACAGTGCTATTAGCCACTGGCCCGGAAAAGCACGAGCCAGTAGACAGCTGGTGCATGCAGATTACTTCTGCTCCCAGGGAACAGTAAACATTACAATAAAAATTTAGGGATAGGTAGGGTTAAGTTAGGGGTCATGGAGGAGAGGGGAAGAGGTAGGAAGGGTAGGGTTAGGGATAGGAAAGCTCCTTAATTGGAGTAGACTGGGAGGGAACTGGGGGAGGCCCGATTGCATCACCACATGTATTTTTCTAATATCCCCTCTCCTGCGCACAAAGCAGGCCACTCACCCACACATGCACACGTGGACATGAAAATCCGGCGTGCATGTGCGTGCAGGACCCGTATTTTATAACATGTACGTGCTGATGCACGCATGTTATAAATTGGTGCATCCATGTGTGCGTGTCAGGAACTGTGCACATGCTCCTTTTAAAATCAACCCCATAGTGTATTTTGATTTTTCAGAAGGAGTTTGACAAAGTGCCCCATGAGAGACTCCTGAGAAAATTAAAAAGTCATGGGATAGGTGGCAATGGCCTCTTGTAACTTGCAAATTGGTTAAAACATGGGAAACAAAGAGTAGGGCTAAATGTTAGTTTTCTAAGTAAAGAAAGGTAAACAGTGGAGTGCCTCAGGGATCTGTTCTGGGACTGGTGCTTTTTAATATATTTATAAATAATCTGGAAAGAGGAACAACAAGCAATGTGATCAGATTTGCTGATGACACAGGGACAGGCCCGAAACCCGTCACTCTTACCTCCAGCTTCATGCCCTCTTCAAATGCCTCTGACACCGAATGGCCACATGGCTGACCACTGCATCTGGGAGGCTGCAGTGGAAGGGAGGGACACTGAAGCAGACTCCAGGCTGCCATAGGTGCACATGCACCTGACTTCCTGTGATTTAAAGGGCCCATGGCAGGAACTTCCCCACAGTGCCTGCTGATGACATCAGGGCTCCCTTCCTACTTATGGCTATCTCTCCTTGCACTCCCTGCCTCAGCAATAGGTTGTTTCTTCAGAGAAGTGCATTGCCTCAGCGATTTCCTGACTTCTGTTTCTGATTTCTGCTGTGTTCCTGAGTTCCTGTATTCCTGTGTCTTAGTCCTGGTTAAGTTGGCTGTCTGGTTCATCTTGAGTTCTTGTTTTCCTGGTCAGTCTTCCTCATCTGTCTTTAGTGGTCCTTCTCTTCGTTCCTTGTCCCCTCAAATTGGACTTCAGGCTTGATCTCAGATTAGGCTTTGACATTGCTTGATCTCTGTCTGCCTCTGACAATAGCCTGTTTACCTTTGTTGACTGAATTCTGCCTGGCTTGACCTCTGCCTGAACCTCGACTCTGAGAGAATTTTGTCTGCCTTGACCACAGCCTGAACTGATTCTGATTGCCTGCCACCTTCCCTGATCACTGCTTGGCTTGACTACAATTTCCTCTGCTGGCCCACAACATCTTTCATGTGACGGATCTTCACCTCCACAGAGGCCCGTACCTAAGCACAGCCAGCCCCGGCACCTGAGTACTCATCCTATGGGAAACGAGAGCTGGTATTAGTGAAGCTCCAGTTGGACCTCTGCTTCAGTCAGATCCACCTGCCAATAGTGGAGGCCTGCAGGGCTCCTCCTTGTAGGTTGCATCAACTCCCCATTGGCCCAAGGTTCCACTTGCACTACAGATTGCCGAGGACATGGACCCGGTGAATTCGTTGAGCCTCCGGGCCATTCCAGGCCTAGCACAGAAGATTCTGCAAGAGCAGTAGCTCCTAGAGCTCATGGTGTCATTGTTGGAGTGGGTTAGCACCTTCCTGGATGGAGCGGCCATTTTGCCTGCTCCCTCACCCCTGGCCACAACCACATCCCTTCCTGTGGTACCTGTATGACCCACGCTGCACTTACCGGCTCCACTTCGGTACGCTGGAGATTCGAAGCAGGGCCGAGTGTTCTTGAACCAGTGTTTCATGCACTTTTCACTCCAGCCAGCACTGTTTCCTAATGACTCTGAAGATCACCTTCATGCTCTCCAGTTGGATGGGAAGGCCTTGGCCTGGGCCTCCCCCTTATGAGAGTGAGCAGACCTTCTTCTGCAGGATATGCAACAGTTCTTCCAGCCCTTCAAGCTAGTCTTTGATGAACCTGGCTGGTTGGCCTATGGTGGGCTCGGACCTCCTCCACATATGCCAGGGTAGTCGGTCCTTAATGGACTTTGCAATAGCGCTCTGAACTATGGCCAAGAGGCTGAACTGGGGAGAACTCAGCCTCCACAGTATTTTCATGGAGGGGCTATCTTTGTGGATCAAGGACGAGCTATTCACTTGTGAGCTCTCTGAATCCTTGGACGGTCTGATAGACTTGGCCAGGAGGATCGATTGTCACCTTCAGCAGCAAGCCCAGGAACTTCGTCCGCCATGCAGACCGCTTGCACTGGCCCCTCATTTTCAGCACTCTCTTTCTCTGCCACCAACACCAGCCTCTATGCCATCGCATTCGTAGGAACCGATGCAACTTAGTCCAGGTTGCCTGATCCCTGAGGTGAGGATCCTCCAAGGTCAGCTGGGACATTGTTTTTACTGTGCTGAAACTGGGCATCAGCTTGCATGTTGCCCACAGAGGCTAGGAAACTACTAAGCTTAAGATCTAGTAGGGAGGTGACCCTAGGCTTCATGACCCCTGCTCCTCAACTGACACTCCCAGTGACCATTTCAGTGGACAACCATGAATCTCCCACAATAACCCTGGTTGATTCTGGTGCAGAGGGAAATTTCATTATGAGAGCCCTCGTAACCACTTGCACCTTCCTATGGTCCCCCGGAGGACACTCCTTGTCAACTCTTCCATTCGTGGGGACCCTTTGCCCGAGCGGATCACATTGACCACAGCAACCTTGCAAATATGCATAGGTGTTCTGCACATGGAAGACCTGGCTCTCCTCATCATTGATAAGGCAGTACACCCCATTGTACTGGCCCTTCCATAGCTGCAACTCCATTGTCCGCTGTTCAATTGGGCTTCTTTGCAGCTGTCCAGTTGGGGCCCTCATTGCCACAGCAGCTGCCTTCAGCAAGTCAAACCACCACTCCGTTTGCCATTAGCGGTCACCCTCATGAGGGTTACTTCCACCAAATATGGACTATGCAGACACTGCTCCAAAAAGAAGTGTCTGCATAGTGTCTGCCATCGAACTACTTCCAAATTCTGAGCCCCCTCATGGCAGTGTGTACCCATTGTCCATCTATGAGTTCCAGGCTATGACAAAATATATCAAGGAGAACATCAACTGAGGGTTTTTCGGTCTTCTATTTCCTGGGCCAAGGCTGGCTTCTTTTTTGTCACTAAGAAGGATGGCTCACCATACCTGTGTATTGATTACAGATGACTAAATGCAATTACAATGAAAGATTGGTGCCCTTTACCAATCATCTCCGAGCTATTTGACCAACTCCAGGGATCTAGAGTTTTTGCTAAATTGATTTTCCACGGTGCCTATAACCTCATTCAGATTTGGCTGGAGGACAAGTGGAAGATGGTATTCAATATGTGAGATGGGCACTATGAGTAGTCATAATGCCATTCAGATTATGTAACACACCTGCGATATTTCAGATGATGATGAGATCTTCAGAGACCTTATCTACATCTGTGTTGTTATGTATCTAGATAACATCCTCGTTTTCTCTAAGGACCTTGACTTTCACTGCCGGGATGTATATCTAGTCCTTCAGAGGCTTTGAGATAACAAGCTCTACACAAAGCTTGAAAAGTGCCTTTTTGAGAAAGAGAGTCTCCCCTTACTGGGTTAGTGTCCAGTAAGGGCTTCCACATGGATCCAGATAAGATCAAGAGCATCCAAGACTGGCTGCAGCCCACAGCTTTGACGACTATTACTGACACTTCATTCCCAACTACTTTAAGATTGCAACTCCTCTTATGGTCCTCAACCGCAAGGAAGCAGATACTAAGGTATGGACCCTAGAAGACATTCTTGTCTTCCAAGATTTGAAGGAAGCCTTCTTGTGGGAACCCTTTCTCCACCATCCTGATCCCTGCAGAATCATATTGTTTCTGACTGTGGGGCTCAGTTTATGGTCAAGTATTGGCGCTCCCTCTATAAAAAATTTAACAACTTCTTGAATTATACAACAGCATACCAGTCCCAAGCTAATGGCCAGTCCGAATGGACCAACTGGACATTAAAAACCTTCCTCAGAGCCTATGCAAATGATTAACATAATAACTGGGTCTCTCTCCTCTATGGGCAGAGTTTTCCCACAACTCCCACTTCAGCATTGCTACAGGGTCATCTCCCTTTCAAATTATTTATGGGAGACAGCCCTCACCCCCATTGCCTATCCTAGTGACAGTTTCCTTGCCTGCAGCCCAATTAACTGCTCAGGAGCTTCAGCAACTTTGGGTCTGTATGGAGGTGATGCTTTGGATAGCGGCTGAGAGGGTCAGAAAAGCTAAGGATGCACACTACAGGCCTGCGCCACACTTTAAGCCAGGATCAAGGTCTGGCTTAGCAGCTGTCACATTCAGCTCTGGATGCCCTCCATGTGACTTGCTCCCCACTCCATCAGATACTTCCCAATCACCCACTAGTTGGGTCCAGTAACTTACCAGTTGTGCTTACCAGCTTCCCTAGTAATCTACAACATATTCCACATTTTATTACTCAAACCTCTAGCTCTCACTTGGCCCTCTAAGAAACTACCGGAGCCCCAAGTGGTATCCTCTAAAGAGGATGTTATCTATCAAGTAAAAGGAATCCTGGACATCAGATGTAAAGCCAAGAGATGGGAGTATCTTTTTTCATGGGAAGGGTATGGCACAGAAGAAAATATGTGGGAGCCTGCCACCAATATACTGGATAAGAAAGGATTTTCATGCCATGTACCCCAAGAAACCTAAACTGTCAGGGATGAGGTTAGAAGAAGGGGTACTGTTGTTGCCTTCGGTGTCCTATGGAACAGGCCCACAGACCGCTGCTCTTAGCTCCAGCTCCGTGCCTTCTTCAAACGCCTCCAACAGCAGAGCCAGCCCCTGAATGGCTGTGCAGCCAACTGCCGCATCTGAGAGGGCACAGTGAAAGGGAGGGACACTGACTCTGGCTAGGCATGCATGCACCCACTTCCTGCAATTTAAAGAGCCTGCAGCAGGAACTTCCACACAGCATCCACTGATGATATCAGGGCTCCCCTCCTACTTAAGGATCTCCATCCTTGCACTCCCTGCCTCGGCAATAGAGTGTCTCTTCAGAGAAGTGCATTGCCTCAGTGGTTTACTGACTTCTGTTCCTGAATCCTGCTGTGTTCCTGTGTCTTCGTCCTGGTTCTGTTGGTTGTCTGGTTTGTCTTGAGTTCTTGTCATCCTGTTCAATCTTACTCATCTGTCTTTAGTGTCCCTCCTCACTTCTGTGGCCCCTCGTTCTTTTTTGTTCCTTGTCTCCTCAGATTGGACTGCTGACTTGACCTTGGATTGGTCTTTGATGCTGCTTGACCTCCACCTACCTCTGACTACTGCCTGTTTACTATTGTTGACTGAACTCCACCTAGCCCGACCTCTGCCTCAACCTCAACCCTGAGAGAACTCTGCCCGCCATGACCACAGCCTGGAACAGCTTCTAATTGCCTACTATCTGCCCTACTCACTGCTGCCCTGACTCCAATTTCTTCTATGTTGACCTGCAACATCTTTCACATGATGGATCTTCACCTCCACAGAAGCCCATGCTTAAGGCCAGCTGGCTTCAGCACCCAAGGGCTCAACTTAAGGGAACTAGGGCTGGTATTGGTGAAGTTTCATTTGGGCCTCTGCTTCAGCCAGCTCTGCCTGCCAATGGTGGGGGCTTGCAGGACTCCTCCATGCAGGTTGCATCAACTCCCCCTCAGCCCAAGGGTCCACTTCTGAAATAATTATTTCGAGTTGTTAAATTGCAAGCAGATTGTGAGAACGTTCAGGAGGACCTTATAAGACTGGAAGACTGGGCATCCAAATGGCAGATGAAATTTAATGTGGATAAGTGCAAAGTGATGCACATGGGGAAAAGTAACCCACACTAGTTACACAATTATAGGTTCCACATTAGGAGTTACCACCCAGGAAAAGGATCTGAGAGTCATTGTGGACAATACTTTGAAATCCTTGGCTCGGTGTTTGTCTGCAGGTGGTTTATAAAGCAAACAGAATGTTAGGAATAATTAGAAAAGGAAAGGAAATAATACAGAGTCTTATTAAACTTTAAGATGTTGAAGCCAATTGTCTCTTCTTTTCTTCCCTTCTCATGGTTGAGGGCAAGTTTTGAGCTTCCCCCCCATGTGATTAGCAAATAGAGGGGTAGATTTTATAACATGCGCGCACGGCCTAAATCTGTGCGTGCACGCATGTTATAAAATCCGGGGTCGGCGCGCTCAAGGGGGTACACAATTGTGCACTTTGCGTGCGCCGAGCCGCACTGCCTTCCTCCATTCCCTCCCCCTAGCCTGATCTTCCCACCTCTTCTCCTAACCTTCCCCCCCCAGCCCTACTCTAACCCCCCCAAAAGTTTTATCCTACCTTTTGCGCCTGCCTCTGGGCAGGTGCAAGTTGCAAGTGCCGGCAGGCTGCCGGCACACGATCCCTCAACACAGAGGCAATGGCTAAATGATTCTTCAAAAATAAAGGCAGGCTCTTTGACTCCATTTCTGTCCCAGGTCTCATTTTGGGAACTTCACAGAGGTCTTACTCCTTCAACAAAATCAAAACAGGGGACTGCTGCCCCTGTGAGGGAAACAGAAATCTTCCACAGCATAAAATGGTGGTCAGATTTTATCTATTAGAGGAACTCACCATTTACCCTCTCTCACATGGGGGAGCCAAACATTCATTCTATAGCTCTATTCATCCCCTATAACCATGAACTATTCCTCTGGATCTCTACCAGGAACCAGTACCAGGAAAGTGGCAGCTTCCACTTTCCACATTTTCCCAATGGGTTAGTGATGTGGCTTTGCCTGGAAGAAAATCACAACTGGTGCTCTGTTTCTGCACACCTCTGGTGAGTTTTTTGCTTGTGAGTATTGATCTTTTTTTTTTTTTTTTTAAATAACAAGTTATTGAATTACATTCATTAGGAAGGATGAATTGGAAACTGCAAAAAAAAAAAAAAAATTCTTTGCTCACATACTGAACGGAAAATGGAGTAATTGCTGCAATTCCAGCGCGGCTGATCCAGCTGAGAGAGATGAAGCAAAATTTACCAATCAGTGCTAATATGGTGGCAGAGTTATTAATATGATGCTACCCCAGCGAGAGCGCATCTGCTAACTTGGAGATAATGATTTATATCACAGTTTGTGAAAGTTCCAATTTATCCTAATTCAATAAGTGAAGCCATCAACCCACAGGACATGATAACACAGTGAATCGAGGAGGATCTGGACAGAGAAAATTGTGCTTCTGTTGAGAAGATAAAAGGGCAGGAGGGCAATTGTTTCGCATCTGAATAAGGTGTCTCACAGGTGTGGAAGTCAGAAATACAGAAACGCAGAACAGAATCCTGAACAGATCTTTTTTTTTTTTTTTTTTCTTCAAAAGCCAGTCAGCTCTGCTGATTTAATAATGGAAACAATATATCAATAAACATCAAGTGTGGAAAGATAATATAGCAAAACACAACAAAATCCCACACAAGGTAAAAACCACTGTGATTTATAACAATTCTTTTTAGAGTGATCATCATATGAAACATCTCTTGCAAACTCAACATGTTGTGCATGTTGTTATAATCATTGGTCAAGCTTGATCGAACAATATCAAACAATAGACATTTTGTAAAGCAAATTTTATCCTTGCAGGTAAAAATGGTCACTTATCTTAAAGCAGCACCCCTGCATATCTGAGCATCAGGCAGAAGCACTTTTGCTTCCGAGCATGCTGTAATCAAGTCCTTTGTTAGAAACTTAAGTTACCCCTGAAACAGAATTTGCAAGATTTCGAAACACTGCCAGTATTGTGTGCTGCTTTAAGATAAGTGACCGTTTTTACCTGCAAGCATAAAAATTTGCTTTAAAATAATGGACTGTTTGATATTGTTCGATCACGTTTGTCCAATGATTTTAACAATACACCAAACATTTGCACATTTTCAGTTTGCAAGAGGTGTTTAATATGATGGTTGCTCTCTAAAGAATGGCTTTAAATCACAGTGGTTTTTACAGAATTACTCCAAATTAGATCTCACCAGAGACTTAAACAGAGGCAGCAGCATCTCCTTTTTCCTGCTGGCTGTTTCCCTTCCTATGCACCCACGTATCCTTCTGGCTTATGCTCTTGCCTTATCTGCCTGTTTGGCCATTCTAACATCATTAAATATGATTATTCCCAGATGCTGCCCTTGTTTGTGCACAGAGAACTTCACCACCTATACTATACTATACTGCTCCCTTGGGTTTTTGAAACCCAAATTCATGATCCTGTATTTTTTAACATTAAAACTTAGCTACCAGACCGAAGCTTCACTAGATCCCTTATCATGTTTTCCACATCTTTCAGGTTATCTACCCTGTTACAGATTTTGGTATCATCAGCAAAAATGCAAACTTTTCCTGATAATCCTTCCACAGTATTGATTACAAAAATGTTAAAAAGAACTTGACCAAGGACCGATCCCTGTGGCACACCATTGGCAACCTTCCTTTCCTCAGAATGAGCTCTGTTTTCCATTACTCATTGTCATTTCCCATTCATTATTTATCCAAACACATTCAAATTCCTGCCCCAGGCAGTAAAGCACCCAGTGACCTCCGGCTCCCACTTTTAATGTACCCTTGACATTTTGAATTCCTTTTCACTTTTACCCTAGCTTCCTATAGGAAACAGACCAGTTTAATACAGTTTAGTTGAAATTTCAGAGAGCTCAGAGAACATTGTGATGTCATTGAATATTTTTAAAGCTTGCCTGCTACTGGTTGAGATTGAGCATTTTGAAAGCTGTCTTGCCATTGGTTAGTGCCTGTGGTCACCAGCTGACTCCACTTTTAGCCTATTTACTTGAGACATCTGTAAACAGTAATACCCATGGAGGTAATTTGTACCCATGGACTTTAGCCCAAATTTTCAAAATGAACTTATGTGCATAAGTCTGCTCTGAAAATGTGTGGGTTGTTCTGGAATGCACTTACATATATGCACTTACATATATGCACATTTATGCAGCTGTTCCTGCATAAATAAAATGTGTGTAAATGCTTTCCCCACTCCAAATCTTCCCCCAGAATGCCACCTCTTAGTGTTGGTAAAAGTATCCATAAAATGGGGTCCTGCACATACTTATACACACACAACCCTCTAATGGATTTTCAAAGTGCTACTTACGCATATAAACCAGAGTTTTATGCACTTAAGTTGCTTTGAAAATCAGTCCCATAATGAATCTTGTCATAAACTGTGTGTAAATTTCTGTACCAAATTAAAAAATGAGGTATCATGAAATGTTCCTGCATCTCTTCAGGTAAGCCAAAGTGAATATATGCCAGGGGAGAAATCAGATATCCAGTTTCCTGGGATCAGATTTCACAAAACAGCACAGAAAATTTCAAAACCAAGGAGTTTTCAGCACAGGTGGGATAGCTGGCAGCTGTAGTTAAAACTTAATATTCTATCTTGAGATGTAATGCTTCCTAGTATAGCAGAAGCAGATGCTCTTACCTCTGGTTTTAAAGTTGGTTTGCTGCACTGGGAAAGGTGTTACTTGTCTGATAGGTAACGTGCCATAGACCACATTGCTGGCTCACATTACATAAATAACTGGGGGCTGCTAAAGAGAGAGTGAGCTATTGAAGAAATTAGTTCTACCAATTTCAAAAATGAGTACTAGTGTCTAAGAAGACAGTGCAAATAAGGTGGCAAGCATTGCTGAAGAGGTAGCCACTAGACATTTGGTTGGCACAGATGAAGTGATTGGCATTGCACAATAAATGTGCAGTAGTGGCTATGGTCCCTAGTCATCCTCCTGTTGCTGGATGAACAAAACATTGCTGCTGCTATGAGGCTGGCATTGGTGAAAAGACAGATGTTGTCCTTTGGTGCATCTGCAGACTTGCTTTTCTGAAGAGAATAATATGGACGCTTCAGTTGATCCAAATGAAGCCATTTGTGTTACTATAAATGATCACAGAGTCACGACTTTGATACTGCTATTTATATTTTGTGTTCATGTCATACACCCCATTCCATGATGTCTGGCTAAAATGCAGTGTTGCTTGATGATCTTCTGGAACAGTCCTATAACATTAAAATGTGTTCTATCAATTTCACCAATCTTCAAGGAATACCAGCATGGATAGATAAAGCAGACCATAAAGATCTGTATGCAATATAGATGAGTAAACTCTTTTTTTATAATCATAAAAATAATTGCTAAGCTTATTACAGTCATTTTTTATGGGAATGTGGATTTGTATGTTAGTGTGCACTGCTGAGAATCTGGATTTTCAGTCTGGTTGTTAGTTGCAGGGCTAGAAATGGAAGGTTTATAGGCTGGAGTCGGTATCCAGTGCTGAGAAGGGGAAGGGGGTCATAAGCTGGTGTTGACAAGCAGTGCTGGGAATGTGGGGGTTTATAGGCCAGTGTTGGCATGCATGCAGTATTGAGGGCATCTGTTAAACTGTTGCTGATGATAGGAGTGTTGCTGATGATAGGAGTGTTGAAATGCTGCTAACTGCTAAGCAACACAGTATTTTCTCCAGGTTTTAGAAATACACGCTTCATGTTCTCCTCATTCAGTTGGAGACCATATCCCCTGCCTGAGTGCCCTCCACATGCTCATCTTCCTCCCCCTTCAAGGTTTCACGTCATCATTTTCAGATGCCTGTGTGCCAGATGTCACAAGTGTTAGACGCTCAATCAATAATAATGAGGGAGACATAAAAACCGGAACTATTAAATATTTATCAAGATTATCTCTGTGACCTTTCTCTTTACAACTATTTGTGTGCTAGTCTGGAGCGGTGGAGAAGGAAGACAGTATCTGAAATTATAAAATCAGCTATGTTTGCTACCACACACTGTCTCCCTACCTCTCTGGATATGCTAAGAATATGCCCAGAGGGCTGATGAAAACCCTAAAATGGCAAGTGAACCTAGCATCAGACAACAAACGTTGGCTCTAACTATGAGAATGTTTTTAGGAAGATTCATATTGTCATGACAGAAAAGAGATGTGGTATGGAAAATGAAGCCCCAACTCTACCCATATTTCTTCAGTTCCTCTACAGCATTGCATATTTTTCTTTTTAGTTTCAGCAAGGACTTAAATCTGATCAGGTGCTGTCAGAAGTCAAATTCTCATTATAGTCAAGATATAGTCTGACTGCAAAAGTACAAACACTCTCTCTGTTGTCCTTTAATTGGGGACCTTTGCTCCCTTTGTTTATTGGCCATGAAATCTCTGAAAGACCAATGACAAAGGCAATGACATGTTTTATTTGCATTTTAATAAATATGCAATTGAATAAATCAGAAAAAATCATAAGCTATTAAACTATGTTCAAATGAAAATACGTGCAATAATGGAAACAGGTATCAAGGCCATAACATAGCTTGCAAAAAGTCTACAAATAAAGTTAAAAACACACAAAAAAATGCATTTCAACCATAGCATATCATTTTTGGAGTCCATTCCTCCTAATAACCCAGTCAGTGACGTCTATATTACTTTTTTTATTGGGCATGTTCCTTTAGTTGTCATTTGTTGGCTTGCAGAAGATATTTTGGGAATCATTAAAGACAAAAAAATAAGGATAGGTGAATTGGTTTGGATCAAATCTATCTAAACTCAGGGAGAGTTCAGATAGTCACTGTGAGATAGACTGCAAATCTGATCAGATAAATCTAAATCATTCATGGTTCAACTTAAACCTAGGTTTTCGCTCACTTCATATCATTATTTTTACTATTAGCTCATATTTCTATTTTAACAGATACATATTTATATCCAAGGTTTCTGAAAAGAGGACACTTGGAAGTCAATTTTAAAAGCATTGTGCTTGTGCAAAAATGCTCACATACATGTGTATGTAGGCTGTGCGTAAGCAATGTGGATTTTAAAACCGCGAAGCGCACACATACATACCTGGGTATGCATCAAAAAGAAGAAGGGGAAAATGGGCAGAGTTTGGGCATTCCAGGGTGGGGCCAACAGTTACGCATTTAACTCCATATTTTAAAACTTGTCGGCTTGTTATCCATGCAATTTTACTGCTGCTCCAGATAAGGAGCAATCTATAGTTCTTGCATTTTAGGGCTTACAGTACAGGGTGAGGGGTCTGGGGCAACTGGGGGGCATGCAGGATGAAAAGGCAGTGGGGTCTTGAAGACCTTGATATTAACTGGGAAAACTAGTGGACTAATTGTAAAAACTGGGTTGTTACTTGCATATGTTTTAAAATCCTCCAACATACACAAGTAAAAGCTGGCAAAGTGCTAGGGCATACTTACTGTTGCACTCCTGCTCACAGACTATACCACGAGCAGGTGCTTCCCTTGCGGCCCAGAGGCCACTGTCGTGGTTCGTGCGGCAGGAGCCGCCCCCAGACCTTCCAGTGCAGCTGGGGCCGCTGCTGACGTCTTTCGCAGCAGGGAGCTGCAGCCTGCCTCTCTTCTTCACTGCGGCAGGGAGCCGCGCACTTCAGCCTCCTTGGCGGCATGGGGCCACCGGTGTCGTCAACTCCCGGCAGGCCCGGAGGCCTGCTCCGCAGCGGCATGGATGCTGTCATTGTTCCACCTCTGGCTCCACCCCTAGGGGCGAGGCCGCACCACTCTTCTCCATTTAAAGGGCCCGTGGCCAGATATGCCCCAGGCCCCAACTTGGACTCCTCCCAGGGCGTCTCCAGCAGAGCCCTATAACAGGGCTCCTCCGTCACTTCTTCCTTGCCTTGGAAAAGGGCTAGTCCTCTTTAGGACTCCTTGTTTCCTGCTCCTGCCCAGCATCTCTCATCTTGGGATCCCTCGTCGTTCTGTTCCTGGTCTCTTGCTGGATGTGTTCGTCTTGTCCTGATGTCCGTCATATCTCCGAGATCCTGTTGTCTCTTCTGTGATGTCCTGATGTCTGCCCGTTGCTGTCCTGCTTGTTCCACGAGGTTCCTACTGTTCCATTGTCCTGCGTCTGCCAAAGCTCTGTGCTGTCCTGTCCCTGCATGGTCTGCAACCAGCCTGGCAGGGTTATGTAGGGCGCACAGTGGTCCGAGTGGTCCGTGACAATCCCGGCTGGGGTGTGTAGGGCACTCGGCAGGATAACTCCTTCTGTCGGGGCCAAGGATCCTCCATGTCCTTCGCAGGTCCACTACAATGGCCTGGAGTTCCTTGATGTCCTCGCCTCGCTCTTCCTCGCTGACCTTCAGTGAGTGTCCTGGGCCTTCGCCATGGAGGCCTGACGTTTTAGCCTACCTCTAGATATCTGTCTTGAGGGTCTCCGATGTCTTGGACTCTGGCTTCGCCTAGCCTCCAGTAGATTGTGCTGTCAGTGGATAGTCTGGGGGCCATTCTGGCCACTGAAGCCTCCTCTCTGGCTGAGTGAGTTAGCGTGCTATCTGGATTCCACTCCATCCTGAGTTTTACTTACCTGATTTTAGCTTTGCCTTGCCTTGTTCCTGAGTCTTCGTCTTCATCAGCACCAGAGTCTTTGTCTTCTTCAGCTCCTGAGTCTTTGTCTTCATCAGCATCTGAGTCTTCATCTTCATCAGCACCAGAGTCTTTGTCTTCTTCAGCTCCTGAGTCTTTGTCTTCATCAGCATCTGAGTCTTCATCTTCTTCAGCTCCTGAGACTTCGTCAGCACCTGAGTCTGTCCTGTGCTCATGGTATTTGTCCGCCTCTGCCTTCTGCTGGCCTGACGCCTCTGCTGTTACCCAGTGGCAGGGCCGAAAGGGCTTGGAGCGGTCGAAGGACTTCTCAGAGACCAACCTTGTGTGGTTGGCCTCCTGGAGCCCGTGCAGGTCGGCAGGGGGCTGGGCTTCCAGTCTCCGCCCAGACGAGGCTCCATCTCACCTCTCAGTGCTTCCTCGGAGCTCCTCTTCCGGTTCGCCGAGGTCCAAGGACACACTCCACTCATCCCAGTGCAACACTTACACTCAAGAGGTGTATTTTAAAACATAAGTGCGCAAGTACGTGTACTATTTAAAATTGCAGTGTAGCTCCTCTCGTTCGCCGATATTTCCATATATCGGCACACGCGTGCTCCTTTAAAAATTAGCCTGTATGTCTAGTAGTTTGAACACTGGACTGATTCAAGAAGAAATCCTGAGAAATGAATTTAAGACTTGTCTTTGCAACTGACTCTCTGTGACCCTAGATGTCTAACTTTACCTCCCTAAACCTTCAGGACCCAATTGCAAAGAATCTGGATTTAAAACAAAAAAAAAAATACCCCATTATTATTTTATGAAAATACTTCAATTGCATGAACCTTTGCATAAATCAAATCAGTCTGGGGAATTCCAGATATAAAAAAGAATTCAGGTTTAAACTGAGCTGGTTTGACTGATTATCCAGGTAAATTTGAGCTAATATTTGTAAATTTGAATCTAGATTTGACCTGAGTTGAAGGTTTGCTCTTCCTGAAAACTCACATATATAGTTTTAGCAAATTGCCATTCAGATATGGCATAAAGTAAACTTCTAATCTTCTTGATTATCTACTAAAGCTGGAATAGGCAACTCTAGTCTTCAAGTGCCACAAGCTGGTCAAGTTTTCAAAATATCCACACTGAATATTGAAAGAACATTTGCATGCACTGCCTTTACTATATGTAAAACAAAATCTCATGCATATTCATTGTGGACATCCTGAAAACCTGACATGCTTTTGTGGCATTTGAGGACTGGATCTGCCTACCTCCGAACTAGAGAAAATGTTTCCTCTAACAGTCTAACTACAATGCTGGAATAGGATTTTTCAACTTGTGATTTTGCTACCTCTTGCACAACTGAAACCTTTCCAGCATCACTCAATAAATATATCTACTTGGCAACTGTCATGTATTCTTTAATTATTAAGCCACATACTAATACAGTCCTAACAGGCTTCAACTCAAGAACTTGACACTTTACTTCATTGATTTCATAGAAGTGCCATAGAGTTTGCTTCACATCATACATGGTGTGGGATATTGTCTCCCAAGAAATTCTCAAGTTTCATCTTGAACTCATTGATTTCCAGTTACACTGCAGCAGTTATAAGCCTGCTCAATTTAGTTATCTTAGTCTTATTTCACTAGCCAACACATAAAGGTAAAATTTGACCTTGTGTTATCTTCCTAAAAAGAATATGCATGTTTTCCACTTTCTTCAGACAACAAGACCACCTTCTTCCTGATCTTCGTGATGGTGGGGGTGGCAGCTAATTAAATTGACTTCCAGCTGTTGGCGGCTTTTGATAGCTGTCATAAGATTACAGCTATCAGAGGGTGACTACAGCTAACAGAGGGTGACAAATGTTTCTGGCTGCTGCTTTTAACTGGAGCATAAATCAATATTCCAGTCTGTACCCATCAAAAAGTACAGTATATGCACATTCTTTCAACTGGACTGTGGCTGGTTGGCAGCAAGAAATTGCCGTGCATTACTCTTTTTTTTTTTTAAGTCATTGAAAAAATGTTAAGAGAGGAATGTGCGATTTCTTCAAACAGTTTTTCTCTCCTGCCAGTAGAGTGGAGTCAGTAATCGAAACCGGTGCTGTTAAAATGAATTGAAGAAGTCGTTAAGCATTGCTGGTGTAAAATCTTCCTGCATGCATGATAGACTACACTGCTTGGCGCCATTCATTCACTTCTCCTCAACAGCTTGTCCGATTGGTTCTGATTGCACGGCTGGGACTCCATATCCCAAAGATCCATTGGCTGCACTGAAGCATGGAAGAAGCAGTCACCTGTTAAATTTAGATTTCTTGAGTCTGCCAAACGGGCTGCCACAATGATAAACAACCAGGGCTTTTAGTAGAGGTTGGAAAAACGCACTCGGTCACCGCTAATTGCTTTGTGTTACTGAACCATAAAAACTTCAGTGACTCAATTATCAACAATATCCCAATAACCTAGGGAAGGGGCAAGTCCCTGCATATCAAGGTCTTATCATCCTGACTAAAATATTGACAACCACTAGCTTTTTAGCTTAGTCACCCCTTTCATTGTAGTCTCTGATTTATAACTTCCCCGAGAGTGCAGTATCAGTGGCAAGGGGAAAGGTTGAACATGATGAGGCAATAACAGAAAAAACAACATTTAAAGTTGTGATGCTTGAATGCTAAGAGGATAACTTTCAAACAACTGTGCGCAGCTGCATATATGCGTGTATGTGGCCATGAGCAGATTTACTATCTTATTTTACAAAATGTGTGTTTGATTATAGATGTTTTATAAAGTGTGTGCATATCTACCCTGCAACACATGCATGTATGTCACCTTATCTGTGAATGCATGCAATGCTTCGAAACCACATATATCAATGCGTTGAGCGTGCATACTTTACTCATCTATTTTAAAAATATACATGTATAGACTGTACAGGTACAAATAAAATAGGACTTAGTTAAGTCGGCTTTTTAATGTGTAGGTCAGTGTATTTTAAAACATACACACGTGAGTGAAATTACTAATTTTAACAATTAGTTCACCAATTTTCCCAGTCTTTCCGTAGCTTATCAAGACCTTCTGGTTTTTCAACCTGATCTCCACCCAGTTCACCCAAACCTCTCATCTGGCACAAGTACACAATAAACACATTAATTCTGCCAGATAATTAGCAGGTGTAAACAAATGCGATTGAGCGCACAAATGTATGCGTGTTAGTGTTTTTGAAAATAGCAACTTTTGCACATAAGTGTTGGCCCCACCCTGGAATGCTTCTGTGCCATCCCTTTCTCTATATATGTATTTGTGCATGTGAAAGCAGATAAACGCTTGTATGTTTGAAGGTTATAAAATACGGGATACACCTGTACAGGCTAGTAAGCACTTATATGCTAATTTTTACAAATTGAACATTTTGAATATTCACCTTCAAGTATTTGTTCAACCAGCCAGAAAAAAATAGTTCTTGTAGCACAATGCACACCTTATAGAATTTTAAAAATGTTCTGAAATCAAGAATAGTAAATTTTCATTTCCATTTTCCTTTTCCCTTTGCCTTATATTCAGCTCTTTCAGTCTGGGTAGATTTAGTCATGAGGGCATTACCATGTTCTCAAGCACTGTGAAATGTCTTGCCATTGTTTAGTAATCTAAAGAGATGAGGATGTATTTGTAAAGCAGTGGTTAAACAAATATATTTGATTCTTCAGTAACTATTTTACAGCAAGAAAACATGATTTTCATTGCATTTCTATGATGTACCAGGAAGACTTCCATAGGGCTCGATTGTGATAAGCTTGTCTGTTCACAGATATTATATATTCAGTCTAGCATATAAACATTGGTGCCTGCCACTAGGTGGCAATCAAGTGCACAGTTCTGTCTGTCTCTGCTTACATCTGCTGTTTCAACTTTGTGCTCTGAGTAGGCCTTTAGCTCCTTGATAATCCTATGCATTGTCTATATCCCTCCCTCTGTTCATTTACTCTGAGTGACAGCACAGCAATTTGTCAGTGAGGGTGGGATTTCTTTTTCAGCCTATGTGTAGGCGACACAAAGAAAAAGAGCTGAAATTTTGCAACTAGATCAGTCACACAAGTAATCTCTTCAAGGCAAGTGGGTCATTTTATGAGAAGTAGCTAAGTGTCTCCAAAATATCATAGTGGAACAGGCATGATTTTTTTTTTTTTATGATATCAAAGCAGGGAGTCTTGTCTGAAAGAAATTGACAATTCTGGATTTCATGAAATGGCAATACTAGGTTGGATTGTAGAGTTTGAACTGTCAGATCTGTAAATGTGGCAGTATACACTGAGTAGGGATGTGCAGGATTTTATTTTCTTGTTCATTGACATTTTGTTTAGTTACTAAGCCAGCTTTTATTTTTCCTTGTCTCATCTTTTCATTTTTCAATTTCATTTCATTTAGTTGGGTTTCAGTGTGCGCTATTTTAGAATAGCACGCACTAAAACCAAACCCTGGCTGCCTTTCTTAAAAGCCCCTTTCGGAATTTCTATTACCCCCCCCCCCCCCCCCCACACACACACCATGAACACCCTATGCTCCCTCATTGCCTACCTTAAACTCTCCTAGGGGCAGGAGCAATCTCCAGTCACTCCTGCCCTTCTGGTCTCTTCCTCATAATGGTAATGGCCGTTTTTCATACAAGAAAATGTTGCAGCACCAGTTTGTTGTACGGAAAATGGCTGGCTTCATTCTGAGGATCGTTCCTGCCTGAAGGGGAAGTTAGCTTATGGGGAATATTAAGGGGCCTGCAGGAAGTTTCTCAAAGCCTGTGGACTTGTGGAGGGAGGGGGTGGAAGAAGACCTGAGGGAGGGGGTTTAGAAATGGCAGCTGTTTTATTGAAATTTCAGCAGCATTGCCAAAGAAACCAATAGAAAATTGAACATTTTGAGGCTAATACTCTGTTATTATTTGTGATAATTGTGGGTGGATCCTTGGGCCGGTGGCAGATGACCACACCCATGGGGGAATATCCCGAGAGGGACCACCGGTCAGGCTCAGAGTTGGGAGATATACACACACTAGTTCTTTTATTAAACTGTTTTAAAGAACCACCAGAGGTGGCAGTAGTGAGCTGGAAGGGCCCGGCTGGGCTGTAGTCCCTCAGGCACTGGAACAGCAATCCCAGGATGGCTGAGCTATAGAGAAACTGAATATAGTGAGTAGGCAGAGTATGCAGCGTTCAGGAACAGAACCTTGATGGTAACACTCACACAATAGTCCCTTGGAACAGCCCAGGAGCTGGAATGAAGTAGGCCCTCGAGGAGCGAGTACCTGGCTCCAGGGAAAGCTCTGAGAGAGAGATGGTAACTCACTGGTGTTGTAGGCAGCGGTGACTTCCTGGCAGAAGTTATATTCAGTAGCAGGTCCAGGAATGTGTACCATTTCCAGACTGCGACCTGAAAAGCAAGAGAGAGAGCGATGCCCCCGAGGAGCGGATACCCCTGGTAAAGTCCGAGGAGGCAGAGTAGCAAGGTAAGCGGAGAGCGAATCCCTTCCGCAGCGATGCCTGGATGCAGCTAGGTAGGAAACCCTTTGCTAATTCGATTAGCTAGCAAAACAAGAGACCTTAAATATCTGGCGATGATGATGTCATCTCAGGGGGATGCCCCTGAGGTTCACGCCACAGCTGGTACTTGAGTAGGGGCCGCGCCACGCGCAAGCCCTTAGGCCTCAGGAGAACATGGCGGAAGGCAGCGTCTAGCTGGTTCGGGAACACCGGAGGAGGTCAGCAAAATGACACCGCGGCAGCCAAACTTCCATCAACCAAAGATGGAGTCGCCAAAGAGGTAAGGTGGGCGGAGTGGAGACGTCGGGCAGCGACAAACATACTCAGTAGCCTTTTAGTGGAGAGGGATAAATGTCCTGCTGATTATACCAGTTTAAAGTTAATCAGCTATGTTTGAATACAGCCAGTTAGATTTTAAAGTTATTTGGCCTTATGTGGCTGGATAACTCCTTACCTGGATATCTTTAAAAGATATCCGGGTAAGTAGCGTTGTCAGCAAAGAAACTAAAAATAAAACAACAGGGCCAGCAGCTCTACTCTTCCCCTCCTGATCCCCAAATTTTAGATACGAACCTCTTGGGCTGTGTACCCCCTAATCCCAAACCTCTCCTTACACAGGTCGCTGGTCACCCCTCCCCCACACATTCCCGGTAACATGCATGAGATAGCAGAGCCCTTCTCTTACCCAACCCCTCCCTCCCACTTGCAGTATGAGTAGACCTGCCAGCAACCCCCTTAATCTCACCCCCATACAAAGAAATACCCTGCCGGGAGCGAGGTCTCAACTCATCCGGTCCCGGCGATCCAGCGCCGCTTCCGTCTTCTAGTGCTGGAAGCGTAAACTATGAATCCCCGGGAGCTGATGATTTAAGACCTCGCTCCTGGCAGGGTTTTTTTGTTTTTTTTTGTATGGGGTGAGATGGAGGGGTCTGGAGGGATGGTGGGTTGCGGAGAAGACCACTCATACTGCAGGTGGGTGGGAGAGATTGGGTAAGGGAAGGGCACCACTATCTGATGTATGTTACTGGGAATATGTGTGTGTGTGTGTGGGGGGGGGGGGGGGGGGGAGAGGGCCCAGCCCAGCGAGCTGTATAAGAAGAGGTTTAGGATAGGGGGTACCCATCCCAAGAGGCCTATATCTAAAATTTAGGGATCGGGAGGGGAAGAGTAGAGCTGCTGACCCTGTTTGTTTATTTTTAGTTTATTTGCTGACAGCTCTACTTACTCCGATATCTTTTAAAGATATCTTTTAAATTATCCGGCCACACAAGGCCGGGTAACTTTAGACCTGCTTTAGAGCAGACTAACCTAGCCTGATATACCTGATATTTGGTGTTGTTAACCAAGTAACTCATCCTCTGAAATGCCCCTTAGATATCCATCTAAATTATAGCCAGATAAGATCTAGCTGTAATTTAGCCAGATAAGTGGCTGAATATGCCAGTTGTGCCATTTAGATGCATAACTTTGAAGTTATCCGTCTAAATGGCTCTTGAATACTGACCTCTTTGTTCATTTTTCTTTTGTTTTGTTTCAAAAACAAAAGGAAATGAAATGGGAAATATCATTGACATTTCCTATTTTGTTTCAAATGACAGCACAGCCCTAACACTGAGCATTTTTTTGTTTTCAATACCCAAGCAAATAATGAGGGAAATTTTCAAAGCCATTTATGTGGCTAAAACAGAGCTTTACCCACACACAATGAGGTCTTTGAAAATTGCTCAGATATGCACGGGTAAAATAACAGGCACAGAGCCACTCTGTGCATAATTTAAGTGAAAGCAGGCTTTCCTGGGGGCAGGTTTTGGGTAGGGGCTTGCAAGTACCTGCAATACTTCTACATTTTCGAAAGCATGCATGTTGCTTTATAGCCACAAAAAGCATCTGCACAAAATGGAGGTGCAAAGGTGTGCAAGCTCTTTTTATTAGGACATTTTCAAAAGGAAAATTTTCAGATATGGGATGGTAGGGTACTGGGGGGGGGATGTAGGATAAATTGGGTATATTTAGTTACAAATCCCGGTATTAAACATAAACCTGAGACTCTCACAATTCTTGCTCTTACCTGTATATTTTAAATGTTATGTACTATATGTTCTTACATTTTGCATCTTGGTGTTCTTGACAATGGCAAATGGCTAAGTGATGAGACAATGTTTGTTATTTGTAACTATTTTGCAATAAAAAGATAATTACAAAAAAAAAAAAGTCCCTGTTGATTTTCCACTTCTGCAGCTGATTTGACGATTGCCCTCAATATTTTATTTATATTAATCTCATGCCTTTTCATGAGGGTTTCAAAGTGAGTTCCATTTAGGTATAGTAGTCATTTCCCTGTCCCTAGAGGGCTTACAAGCTAAAGACCCAATTTACTAAGCATTTTTCCCTCATAGACACAAAAAGGAAGAAAGTCTTTATTAAATAACCTCCGAAGTTTGCATCGGAAGTAATGGAGGGTGAATGAGCATCAATAGAATTTAAGCTGAATGGCTTATCTTAGTTCAATGTCTGCTATTCTGTCCACTAGACTAATCATCCACTCCAATATAGTCACAACTCAAAAGAAACTGTTGGGTGTTATGATATCGGTTACATAAACTGTTGGTAGTAAGGTTACTAGAATTTTAGTGGATAATTCTGGGACCCTACTCCTGGTGGTACGTCATTGACCGGGGGGAGGTGGAAGAAGAGTAAGCTGAAAGGGGTGGTGATTTGGGGACTGTGCTCTAATGCAGTGCTTTTAAACCCAGTCCTCAAGGCACACCTAACCAGTCACATTTTTAGAAGATCCACAGTGAATATGCATGAGATAGGTTTGCATACAAAGGAAGCAGTGCATGCAGATCTGTCTTATGTATATTCATTGTGGATATCCTAAAAACCTGATCAGCTACTGCTGTAATTGATATACCTTCAAAATATCTATTTTTCTGATACATGAAAGTTTATGTTTCAAGTTTTGTTAACACAAAAGTCTCAGCACCAGCAGGTTTGTTCTTCATAGAAGAGAATTAATCAAGCACCAGAAAAACATGGGAGACTGTAAGCTGAGGGAGATCTTAGGAAGAGCCCTAGGACATTGGTGCAGCTGGTTCCAATGATATGGGAGAGAAGAGAGACGCCTCGATTTTTCCCTATCCTGACATCATCAAGGCTGGACCTGTGGATACTTAAGACCCACAGCTTGTAAGCACTTTTTGGGACTGTAAGCTCCAGGAGATTTGAGGGGGAGCCTAAGGACATTGGTGCAGCTGCTTCTATTGTTCTGGAAGAGAAGAGAAATTCCTCAATTCCTCCCCTGTCCTGATGTCATCTAGGCAGGACCAGCAGATACTTAAGACTCGTACTTGTGGTGCCCCGACCAGCAGCCAAAATTGTGCGCAAAAAGGGAGCACCCCTTAGGAAAATTTTCTCTCTCTTAAAGAAATACAGATATTAAAAAGAGGTATGAATCTCTCTTGAACAGCGACTTAACACCTTCCAGTGTTTTTTTCTTTTTGAAGTGTGGCTCCCATCCTTGAAGTCTAGTTTGATGGATAAAAAAAATAAAGGGTCACATATGGGCTTCTCTGTCAGAGCCAAGTTTGTCCATTTTGTCCATCCAATCAACTTTGGATGGTTTTGTAACTCCCTTGCAGCTGGATATGGATTTGGAAAGGAATAATCTGATGTTTCTACAACCAACCTGAATGTGACTGATATCTTACTTATTCCCAATAGCTGAGTAGAACCAGTGTTAGAAGGAGTGCTTGGAGCAGAGGTTACAGCAGGAGGGAGGAAGGTATGAATTTCTCTCAATATCCCAGCTGAGAGGTGGTGAACACTAGTGTGTTGGCTCCATTGGTAGATGGTCGAATTGAATTATCATCCTTTTTGATTAATCTATGGAGTCCAGAAGTCCAAGCACATCCTGTTAAACCAGCAATAGTGACACTAGACTCTTTATGGACTGTTGTTCCTTGCTTGGAGAAAACCTTGACTACAAAAGTTGATAACATTTTATTAGTTCTAACTGAAGTTCATTCTCAGATGCATGTTGTTGGTATATATTAGAGTAAGCCACTTGGAGACTAAACTCAAAGCAATGCAAGGGTGTGAAGCTGAGCTGATCAAAGATAAGTGTTTTATTCATCATAAATTAGCCACTGCCATTAGCAATGGTAACATGGAATAGACTTAGTTTTTGGGTACTTGCCAGGTTCTTATGGCCTGGATTGGCCACTGTTGGAAACAGGATGCTGGGCTTGATGGACCCTTGGTCTGACCCAGAATGGCATTATCTTATGTTCTTATGTTCTTAAATTAGAGTTGCCAGAGAGTCAATATAAGAAGAATAACCTTCCTTTTATAAATGTAACCCTTAGCAGGGCTTTTATCCCATGGGCAAACAAACTTACTTATTCTTCTTCGGGTATGCTCTGACTAGCAATTTATATCCCATGCTCAACTCTTAATCCTGGGAGGATTCTTTTTATGGGGGAAGTTCTCACTTATGGCCCAGACAATGGTGTGTTGCTTTAAATGTGTGCAGACTGAAAGTGTATCCCATGGGGTGAGATGTTGGGACAAATCTGACAGGACCAGGTTCTGGGTATTAAATTAAAGTTTACTGATTTTATAATAAATAAATTAAAATCCATTTGTCCATAATATTGAAGATGCATCTAACTGCTGGTACATATGCATTTCTCTGTCAGTAGGCGTCCTTTTATTTCAGGCATCTGAGTAGAGCTCCCATGGTGATTTTAAGTGCACAAGCTCACACAGCAGCTAACCAGGAATCCTATTGGAGGGGTCCCCAACTTCACAGCAAAAAGGTCCTACCTTACTTCGTCTCCTTCCTGGACACCCAGCCTGTCCTGGTCTCATAAGTGGAGATCCGACTGGGGGTCTCCCAATCTTGTTCATTCATCCTTACTTGTTGCTATTGGGGACTTCTCTTGGGAAAAAGTCTGAATGGGATCTGGCTACCTCAGCACTGCAATCCCTATGGGGAGGGAGGATCCAAAAAACTTCCTATACTGCTCAGGTTAAAAATTACTTCAGCCATCACTGTATCTCTCAGCAGGATCATCACTGGTGCTTGTCCACCTAGGGTTTAGAGTGGACTCATAGGTCTTCAGTCCCTTGGATAAGAGCCCTCTTGCTCCAAGAGGATATTGGCATCAAAATCTATCTCTTCTGTAAATTAATGGAGGAAGGACCCTCTGGCAGGGAGTGCACAGTGAAGTATCACTTCTAACTGAAACTCCTTCTGGGTGAAGCTGGGAAGCCTCACCGAAGTGTAAAACTTAGACATCCTTTCTGTTCCAAAGTTTCCTAAAACTGATTCCAGGGAGTTCTAAAGTGGCTGGGTTAAATAGGGTTGAGGCATCCAACCACAGCCGTCCAGGTGGGAGGGACTGATGGGGTATGGAAGGCTCATGTTATTACAATTCTGTACAGGGACCTAGTGACATCTAGTGGCCAACTCATAGGGGTGCCACCTACATTTTCTTAAGTCTCCATTAGTAGAATCCATTAACATGTTAAAGAAATTTTACCAGGATTAGAATCTATCCTATCTATTCCCAGTGGGGAATTTTGACTGAAATTTCACCAGGGGTTGAGCTGTTAAGAGAGAACCTTAATTTCAGTCTTTTTTGCAGGAGTCTCAAAGTAAAATTTAAACTAGGGCTACTCTGTTGGTAGTATTTGAACTTGAACCAGATAAGAATAAGAACTGGATATTGAAGATGTTTTTAGTGCAAAACAAAATGTGTTTTGGGGGTCATAGGTTGCAATATTTCCTGTTGTGACCAAGTCACTCGGGCTAAATGCAAGTTCTTCCTTGATATGAAGCTGGACATGACCTCTTTTAGAATGTCCTTTGTGTTCAGCCTTCCTTGTAAATGTGAACTTAAATGAAAGCAGCAGCTCTCATGTGAAGCACAGGGAGGTGTGTCATGGGCCTGGCTGCAATTCTATCACCCTCTTACACTGCTGAGAATGTGGCAGTACAGAGCAAACTCTTCCCTCGCCCCTGATGGCAATAGCACAACAGAGGTTGGGGGCAATAAGAATGAGTGCCAGAGCAGAGTAGGAAGGGGGCCTCATCGTAGCAGGACCAATCAGTTGTTCAGGCCCATATGATTCCAAAACAGCACAGCATGAGGCAGAAGGTGGGACCTTTCTTTGGCTTGAAGCAAAATCCCACCTTCTACCCTGTGTGGAAAACAGGGAATGTGGGAATGGGATGGGACCTTCCAACTTGATCTAGCTATGCCTGTGGCCCCATGTGGATCCAAAGGCAGGCCGTAGGAGGGGACCAGGAGGTCTGGGAGAGGGAAGAGGGGGCTGGGGACTTGGGACGAGGCTGCAGAGGACTGAGAGGTCTAGGAGGGGAAAGAAAGCTAGGAAGCAAGACTGCTGGGGACTCTGGGATATGGGAGAGTTGAGGAAGTTAGGGAACAAGACTTCTGGAGCCTAGGAAGTCTGGGAGGGAAAAAAAGGGGGCTGGGGAGCAAGATTACTGGGGATTGGAAGATCTGGGAGGGGAGAGCGGGCTGGAGAACAAGACCTCTGAGACCTAGAAAGCCCGTGAGTGTGTGTGTATATGAGTGAGGCCATGTGTGAGAAACTATGTGTGAGCTAGGGGCATGCTAATGTGAATGATTTAATTTCATTGTTAAAATGTACCTGTGTCCTTCTTATAAGCTTCATCTTTTCTGCCAGCTGAAAGAAGAAAAATTGTCCATCCAAACAGAAAAAAAATATATAATGTGTTATTTAAAACTTGTGATGTATTTTTTCTTTACATTTTAAACTAAGATTTAAAACTTTAACAAATGGTTATCTAAAATCAACATGCATAACCCCATCTGTCATTGTGAGTGGAAATTTCTTGATCCTTTGGTATGCTACAGCAGTTTGCACAAAAATTATGAAATTTCTGTTCAGAGAGAACAGTCTTATTTTTCCTTTGTGTCATTCTTAACAATAAAAGCAATAGTGAGGCTTTTTTTAGTTCCGTCGTGGATTGCTGTGAGCGATGTGTCACGCATTTGAACATTGTCTTGTCAGGTGAATCACGACAGAAAAAAGGTTGAGAACCACTGAATTAGAGCATAAGAAGGGTATATTTCATGAGTCCGATCAGCTGAATTATTTTCTATAGTCCAGGATTAGAACCAACAATGCAGCAGTTCCATAAAAGTATTTTCAGCTATTTAGAAATGATTTAAGAGATATTTGCTTGATTTGTTTTTTCATTTGCTTTGTTTCCTCCTGTTATTGTTTATGGTCTCCTACTGCTGAGGTCTAATATTTTGGGGAAGAGGGACCTTGTTTGTTTGTATTTTTATATTATTTTCCTTCTTGTTATTCTATTTCCACTGGCACAAAGCTGTTAAGTTTTTGTAAGCCGATTAAATTAACACACTAAAAATGCACCACAAAAACATGGATCAACAAGCAAAATCCAACTTGTAAGTTCTGTGTGGGAGATGTGGCTGGGTCCTATCTCAACATTTCTCTCTTTTCTCAATCTCTGTTCTTGTCTCTCTTCCTTTTTGTTTTCTGTTTTTCTCTGCTGTCCTTCTCTTTTCTGTTTCAGTCCCAGCTCTTCCTTCTTTGTCTCTTTCCTTCAGAAGTACATAATTTAATCCTTTGTGTTCTTTTTATTCTTTCTATCCTTCTCTTGCTTCTTTCTTTCCTGTCTTATCCCCCTACCTATTCTTCCTGCTTGTGCTCCTTTCCCCATTTCTCCTCCTCTTTCCTCTTTCTCCTTTATTCCTCATTCCCTTCCTCCTACATTATATCCTTGGATTTTCCCCCCTCTAATCCACAATCCTCTCTTTCAGCACCCCCACTCCTTTTACAGTCCTCTCCATCTCCAATCCCTGCCCCTCACCATCCCTGCCCTCTGTCACTTTCCACTTTCTGGGTCCAGGCTCCTTTTTGCATCATTTTATCCTATCCCAGGTTCTCTTTCTCTCTTCCTCTCATGCACTGACCCTATGTCCCCAGTCATGTCTCTCTTTCCCTCTCCCCCACACTGAGGATCATTTCTTTCTCTCTCTGTGCAACTAATACCTAGCCCTCTCTTCCTTTATCCTTGGTGCTCTTCCTCTCCCAATACCAGGTCCTTGCTCCCACTCCCCCATCGTGGGTCCTCTATCACTTCATCCTCAATACCAATTTTGACTCCCTTCCTGCCATCTGGGATATTTTTTTTCTCTCTCCAATACGCTCCTCAAATTCTAGATTCTTTCTCCCGCTCCCTGTTCTTCCATTTTGGATCATCCCTCCCTTATCCCCCATCCAAATCCTATGTCTATATCCCTCCATTCTCATATTTTCTCTCTCTATCTGTCCCCCACCCCAGGTTACTCTCCCAAATTCCTGTCTATCAGTCTTCTCTCCATCCAATACTCAGTCCTCTAACCCTATCCCTCTATCAGTTGTCCTCTGTCCCTCTCCATTCCCCCCACCCTAAATCATCTCTCCTTGTTCATCACCTTCCCCACTCTTTTATTCCTGTCCCTCAATTACTGGTCATCTTTCTCTCTTTCTCTTACCTCCTCATCCTAGGTTCTTTCCCTTTCCTTCCATGCTGAATATTCTCTCCTTCTTCTTGTCCACATGAATTTCATGGATCATGCTGTGAGACTGACCCAGTATAGCAGAAGAAGCTGATGAAATCCTTAAGTGACATTCCTTCTGCTGGCCAGAGGTGGAGGGGAGAGAATGACCAAGCCAGGATTCAATGGGTGGAGAGGAAGAGAACATTAGGGATCAGAGAGGGAAGATTGAAAGAAGTCCTCTGAATCTGGCTCCACTCTATTCAGGGACAAATTAGACTGGAGAAGAAGCAATTGAGGACACTTGGTTGATATTTTTCTGCTCTCATCTACTATGTTACTATGTAATTTGGAAACAGCCCCTGACAATCAGGAGCATTTGGTTACCTTACTCAATCGTACCTCCAGTATTACCCCCACAGACAAATCTTATGATAAGAATGTGGCTGTGTTGAAAGTATATTGCTCATCCATCCAGAGGTTTTGATTCAAGAAGAGGAATTGATGTACTTGTAAAACTATTGAAGCTTACGTTGTTTAAGTTCGATGAATGATTGAACCTTTCAGTTTTGGTGAACATTTTTGAAAGATTACCTTGTCTGTGGAGTCTGTGATGTCAACAACTTTGCCGTCTTGCTAAGACCAACTTAATGCTTACAGTCACTCAAGATTAGATATTGCAGCTAAGCAATGTCCGGCACATGAATGAGATTTATTTGACAGTATGAACTAACTTGAATGTCAATTCTAAAAACATGAAAGACAGCAAACTCCATGAGGTAGATATTGAGCCGCTGTGAGGCTCGGCTAGTTAGCCAGATAAACTTATCCAGCTAATTTTGCCCATATATTCAGTGGTACAGTTGTGATACTGAATATTTATTTATTTACTTATTTATTGCCAAAACGTATATTCTGTTGATCCTCCAGTCTCAGCGGATTACAACAAACATACATATTAATAGCACAATCCACTAACAACATACCTACAAAATTACTGTACACTTTATATATTAAAGAAACACAGGAGAAGGAAAAGGAAAAACCCAGGTAATACTAGGCTGGACCATCTCCGAAAGCTAAGGTAAATAGATGCGATTTGAGGAGCTTTCTAAAACACAGAAAATATGATTCAGATCTTAGCTCTGCAGGAAGATTGTTCCATAGAGTGGGGCCTGCTGTATAGAAAATCCATTTTCTAGATTCCGTAAGTCATACCTGACTTAAAGATGGAATCTCTACTAGGTGTTGTGAAGAAGAGCAAAGGCAATGATTTGGTTGATATTTCTGAATGGTCATAGCCAAGCAAAAAGGAGCTTGCTCACAAAGGCCCTTGAATACCCAAGTGAGAATTTTAAACTTCACATGCTAGCTGATAGGTAGCCAGTATAGAACCGGGGAAATGTGCTTGCTCAATGGGGTACCAGTAGAGTTTTGAATCAGCTGATATACTTGCAAGTAAGAATTGGGAAGACCTGAAAACAAAATATCTGTTAATCTTAAAGTTAACTGGATAAGTTTATTTGGTTAACTTTATGACACCCTTATTGGTGAATCAGACTTAGCCAGTTTCTAAATATCTGAGTTAGCTGGACAAATTAACTGGCTAAGCTGGCTCCTCCCTGGCACGCTCTTGTTCCGCCTGCCACTTACCCGGCTATTTAATTAGATAACTAGTTATGCAGTTAAGTGGTGGCCATTCAGTGGGACCAGATAATATTCAGTCACCGATACTTAGAGGCATAAGTACAACTTCTTCAGGGGGGATTTCTTGATTAATAACATTTGTGTTATGTGAGCATAGTTTTCAAAATGTTTTGAACTCTCAAAATGAAGTCAAGGGTAAGCTGACTGAGTTTCAAAATGCAGAAAAAATCATCAGGAGGAAAAGATGGGTTTATAGATGTGGTAACTGGATTTCTTTGTGGTCAATAATAACTGGGAGAGAACTTGAACCTGAAAATGGAGGAGACTGAAAAAATAAAAATGTTTGAAAAAAGTTGAAAAAAATGAATAAAAGAGATTAACAAATGAAAAAATGACATAAATCCTCCCTAAAGAAGCTGGCATTCAGAGAAACAGTGGCCTCTGTCGGGGTATATTTTGAAAAGCTGTATATGTTACATTTCTGAGACATTATCAGATTTTGTATGCATTTTATTTTCATTTCACATATTTTAATTTGGTATGGATGTGCTGTTGTGTTTGTATGTAAGGTATATTTGAACTGTTTGCTCAACTTTTCATGGCAGGGCAGTTAGGACATAGTGCATGGCTGCCCCAAGGTAATAGGCGGATCAGCTAAACTTCAGCAGTCCGGAGCCGAGGGGGAGGGGCGAAGGGGTTGCATCAAGGGAGGGTTTGTTATGGCAGAAGTTTAATTTCAAATAATGCTGCAGGCGTGGTCTTGTACCATTGGGTTGAGTACGCAAGAGATGTAGGGAAAGGAGGGGAGGAATATGTGAGGTGAAGTGAGGTGAAGTGAGGGTAGGGGTTTTGCCTGCATTCGGGAGATTTTGGCTGGAGTGGCATCAGCAGGAGCACGCAGAGTTTTTGTGTGAGCAGCTGAGGCCACGAGTAGGTTACAAAGCTTTTCTTAAAATTCTCATTTGCATGGAGTTGGAGGTCGAAATTCTGGTCAGTGACCATGATTCGAAGGGGGAGGGTTCATCGGGTTCTGGGAGAGCACTAATTGCGAGTGGGCCCAGACCTCTGGTTGGAGGGATTTCTGGCAACCAGGCACTGCTTGTTGAACCCCCTCTTCAATTGCCTGCGACTGCAGTGGGTATGAGCACGGTGAATACTGCTGATGTTCCGGGGTATGCAATGTCTTGGGGGAGACAGGGAAAAAGCTGAGGGAGAGGGGCTACCTCAGCTTCAACGCAGAGATGTCAGGGCGAGCAGTTGTTGAACCCATGTGGGTCATGGGGGAGGCGTGTGGTCATGCAGTGTGCTTAGTTAGGAAGTTGGCAGCGGGGTGACTGATTCAGCAGGAGCGCGTGGAATTTTTGTCAGTGGCAGTGCTCCTCAGCATGAGGAGATTCGGCACTGCAATGCCACGACCATCAGAGCAGGTTAGGGTGAACGGATAGTGCAGGCGGAATGGGACAGTGTGGATTTGAGGGCAGGATGGAGGCCTGGGGCAGGGCTAGAAGGTCCATGAGGGCATGATGCATCAATGTCTCTGGGGGCTGTGCAAGGACCCACAATCTCTTGGACAGGGGACCAGCCAGTAGACAGGCTACTAGTTGGCCCCAGGGGGCAGTGGGGGGACCTTTTGCAGGTAGGATTTCGGGGGCCAGGGGTGTGGAGTTCCCCCTTGGTTGGGACAGTGTCAATTCTCATGAGGCAATGGGAGTTTGGTTTTCCCTGGGTAATTTCCGCAGCCATGGGGGTTTTGGGGGCAGGAAGGCAGGATGGGGCATGTTCTGGTTAGTGGTTGTGGGGATTGGTATGTTGGGACAGATTGGATGTCTGGGAGCCGGGCAGTCTTTGCAGGCATTCAGGCGTGGGGATATCCATATTGTAGGGGAGCTAGTTCTGTTCCTGCGCGTGCATCATCTGTGCCTTCTTCACAGGTGTGCCACACTGGACAGCAGCAGTGGGGAGCATTGGCTGGTAGTTCAAGGGAACAAGCAGTGAAGGTGCATGAGGCAAATTTGGCAAAGGCTACAAAGGAAGCTGCAGTTGTGGCGGTGGCAAGAGCTTTGAGAACAGACACAGAACCCATTGTGCAGGGTAAGTTACCAGTTTTGGAGAGCATAGAGATGAGGGCAGCAGTTCTGGGAGGACTAATGTGGAGCTGGTTGGGGACTCTGGTTGCCATGCTGGGTCAGATCAAGGGTCCATCAAGCCCAGCATCCTGTTTCCAACAGAGGCCAAACTAGGCCACAAGAACCTGGCAATTACCCAAACACTAAGAAGATCCCATGATACTGATGCAATTAATAGCAGTGGCTATTCCCTAAGTCAGCTTGATTAATAGCAGTTAATAGACTTCTCCTCCAAGAACTTAGCCAAACTTTTTAAAACCCAGCTATACTAACTGCACTAACCACATCCTCTGGCAACAAATTCCAGAGCTTATTTATGGATTGAGTGAAAAAGAATTTTCTCCGATTAGTCTTAAATGTGCTACTTGCTAACTTCATGGAGTGCCCCCTAGTCCTTCTATTATCCGAAAGTGTAAATAACCAATTCATATCTACTCGTTCAAGACCTCTCATTATTTTAAAGACCTCTATCATATCCCTCCTCATCCATCTCTTCTCCAAGCTGAACAGCCCTAACCTCTTCAGCTTTTCCTCATAGGGGAGCTGTTCCATCCCCTTTATCATTTTGGTTGCCCTTCTCTGTACCTTCTCCATCGCAACTATATATTTTTTGAGATGTGGCGATCAGAATTGTACACAGTATTCAAGATGCAGTCTCACCATGGAGCAATACAGAGGAATTATGACATTTTCTGTTTTGTTAACCATTCCCTTCTTAATAATTCCTAACATTCTGTTTGCTTTTTTGACTGCTGCAGCTCACTGAGCCAACGATTTCAAAGTATTATCCACTATGATGCCTAGATCTTTTTCCAGGGTGGTAGCTTCTAATATGGAACCTAATATCATGTAACTATAGCAAGGGTTATTTTTCCCTATATGCAACACCTTGCAGTTGTTCACATTAAATTTCATTTGCCATTTGATGCCCAATCTTCCAGTCTATATAATCAATCTTCACTTGTGGGATTACCACTGTAATCAAACAATCCAAAACCATAACCTCCTCCAACAATGTATACTTAGGGGATATGCCTGTTTCTACTCCTTTAAACCTAAATACATTTTTAAGTGGAAAAGTGGTAGTTTCATATCATTAGCCATTTTACAAACTCGTCATCTCGGCAGTTTATATGGTCTTATGTTCACCTCTAATCATTAACTTACCACCTTCCACCATTTAAAGTGAACCAAAAAATCCATGGTATTAAATATTTTATTCTTTATTTATTGATTATATCCTTAATCCTTTATTTAAAAATTCCTTGTGAAAGTCCAGCTTGTTTCAAATCCACAAATGCATTGTCTCATGTAATGCCAAACAAATCACTCATTTAATATAAGTACTTAACTTCAGTATTTGTTTAAAGTTGAACCGTCTTTGAATCGTCCATAAAGCTTAAAGCACCTCCTGACACAGCCGTGTTTCAAAAATCATCTTTCCTTCATCAGGGGAACTGTTAATCAAACTATGATCTCAGCTTTATCCTATAGCCCGATTCATTTAGTGTGGGTATAAATCTCCTT
Source organism: Rhinatrema bivittatum (assembly GCF_901001135.1). Lineage (NCBI taxonomy): Eukaryota > Metazoa > Chordata > Amphibia > Gymnophiona > Rhinatrematidae > Rhinatrema > Rhinatrema bivittatum. The sequence goes on along the minus strand of NC_042622.1, from coordinate 123,520,191 downwards.
ATACCACCAACGGTATTTATCCTGAACTTCATACTTCAAACTGAACCAATCGGGCAGCTCCTATAGTGCAACATTGCATTGACAACGGACATGAATTTAAGTCATTAAAATGGACTATAATTGATCAAGTGCAAGACACTATTAGAGGAGGTGATGCTGCTGCTAAACTAAATTATAGGGAACAATTTTGGATTTACCAATTGGATATGGTGATGCCTCAAGGTTTGAATGAAGAATTAGATTGGTCTTCGTTGGCGAGGGGGTAGTGCTTCCACTCGATTGGTTCAGTTTGAAGTATGATGTTCAGTATAAATTAGGGGTGTGCATTCGTTTTGAACGCATATGTAAAACACAACTTATATTTTTAAAAGAGAAAAAAAAGGCTTGAGCAGAAACGTATCGCGAGTTCCAACGTATTCAACATATTTCTGTTGAATACGTTGAACCTAAATAAACACTTAAACCCCCCCACCCTTCTGACCCCCCCAAGACTTACCAAAACTCCCTGGTGGTCCAGCGGGGAGTCAGGAAGCCATCCCTGCACTCCTTTGTGATTTCCTCATGGCGCCGATAGCCTGTGTCACAGGGGCTGCCGTGCCATTGGTCAGCCCCTGTCACATGGTCACCGGCGCCATCTTGTGCTCCTACCACGTGACAGGTAGGTCATGTGGCAGGAGGTCTCTCCGGGACCCCCGTTGGACCCAACCAGAACTTTTGGCCAGCTTGGAGGGCCTCCTGACCCCCCCAAGCTGGCCAAAAGTTCCGGTTGGGTCCAACGGGGGTCCCGGAGCGGAGGAGCCCGTGACGCCGGAGCGGAGTGATGCCAGCGTCACGTGCTCCTCCGTGCCTCCGCTCCCGGACCCCCGTTGGACCCAACTGGAACTTTTGGCCAGCTTGGGGGGCCTCCTGACCCCCACAAGACTTGCCAAAAGTCCAGCGGGGGTCCGGGAGCGGAGGCGCAGAGGAGCACGTGACGCCGGCGTCACGTGCTCCTCCGCTCCGGGACCCCCGTTGGACCCAACCGGAACTTTTGGCCAGCTTGGGGGGGTCAGGAGGGGAGGGGAACGTTCACCTGGGAAGATTCACCTGGGAAGAAATTCATTAGCATGGTGAGAAAAGATCTTGCCATGCTGATGATTTGGTTGCCAGATACGATAGTATGCTGGTCAGACATTATTGCAAGGCCTGAGGAGATGGAGCAACATATTTGGGGGTGTGTCAAGGTTAATCAGCAGATTGGTTCTTGCCTGCTTGTGATGGGAGAGTGTCATAACAAACATGGGATGTTAACATTAGTCTTTTTCAATCTGTCATTTATTGGCAGGGATTTGTTCAGCAATGCTCTTCAGGAGGCTTTGGAAAATGTGCTACTCCAGGGATCTTCGGCTGCATCTTTGGGGGGGAGGCACAGGATAGATTCCCCTTCTCACACCTGTGGCAGGTTGCCCGAGCCTCATCGATCTACTGTGTTGACCAGATTGGATAGCCAGTTTGGGCATTGAACTGGTTGGGGCAATGCCTGACTGGTGAATAGTTGTTGTTCTGGGCATAGCTCCTTGCTGGATGGTGGTGGGGGCTGGACCTTAGGTGACGGGATGCTGCCTAATGGAGGGGCAGGCCGGGAGGCCTGTGGATGAGTTATCTTGCTGGCTTGTGACAGATGATCATTATTTGCCTGTTACAAGGGCTCGGGCTGTTTGTTGATTATTTTGCTAAATAAAGTTGTGGCCTATTGATTTCCATTTGAATATGTTTTGTCTTTATTGTGAAGAGTAATTGTGAAAGTGCAGAGGAGAGAGAAGTGAAGTCCTGGTGGTTACGCCTGTTATTGGTTTGCTGCTTTAGTGTAGTTAGTCTAGGGTTTTATGTAGTTGTTTTTCACTGTTTAAGATTTTCTGATAAGTATTTTCTAAACATTTATGAGGGATGTTAAATTTAAACTTTGTTATCTTGTTAGATTGATTCTCTTTTTTGTTTTGATAACTCAACATTGCAACATAACGGTTCTCAATAAGGCATCATGTGTGATGGAAAAAGACTTGGAAGCCTTTTTCAATGTCATCTCATGAAAGACAGAGGGAGCCCTCTGGTCTTAAAACTGTTTAAAGCTGCAAGAGGACAGTAGTAGTAGTTTTGTGAGTTCATGTTCTGAATGTCTAATATAGCATATATTATACACAGTAGTTTATAAGAATATAAGAACTGCCACACTGGATCAGACCAAGATTCCACTAAGCCCGGTATACTGTTTACAGCAGTGGCTAGTCTGGGTCACAAGTACTTGGCAGGATCCAAATAGTAGATAGATTCCATCCTGTTTACACCTAGGGATAAGTGGTGGCTTTCCCCAAGTCTACCTGGCTAATAACTATTTATGGACCTTTCCTCATGGATTTTGTCTAAACCTATATTAAACCCAGCTACATTAACTGCCTTTACCACATCCTCTGGCAATAAATTTGAGACCCTAATTGTGTGTTGAGTGAAAAAATATTTTCTCCAAATATCTTAAATGTGCTACTTGTAACCTCATGTAGTGTACCATAGTCTTTTTATTTTTGAAAGAGAAAACAAGCATTCCACTCATGATTTTACAGACTTCTAACATATCTTCCCTCAGCCATCTCTTCTCCAAACTGACAATCCCTGATCTCTGTAGTCTTTCCTCATAGAAGAGCTATTCCATCCCCTTTATCATTTTAGTCACCCTTCTCTGTACCTTTTCTAGTTTTGCTATATCATTTTTTAGATATGTGGACCACAATGGCACTCTGTAATCTAGAGACAATCACACTAGGGATGTGAATCGGGTGCCCAATCATTTCCACTTTTGAGTTCGTCTGGCTGCGGGAGAATCTCATTTTCCCGCGGATCGACATTTTTTTTTTCATAAAAAAATTGGTTTTTGGCTTAGTGCGCGCTAATGGGAGTTAGCGCACACTAACATAAAATATCAAAAAGTAACAAAAAATAACAAAAATAAACCATTTTTTGTTAGTGTGCACTAACGGGAGTTAGCACGCACTAACCCAAAAAACAATTTTCACAAAAATTCAGGGGGGGGGAGTGTTTGTTTCTTGTTTTAACCGATATATAACGAATTAAGAAATATCATACGATATTTCAATTCGTTATAAAAATGATTCACATCCCTAAATCACACCATTAAGCGATACAGAGGTATTCTCCATTTTATTCTCCATTTCTTTCCCAATAAATCCTAACAATCTGTTTGCTTTTCTGATTGCCATAGCACACTGAAATAAGGATTTCAATATATTGGCCATGATGATGCTTAGATCCTTTTCCTGGATGGTGACTCATCATAATATGGAACCTAACATCATGTAACTACAGTTTGGATTAGGTTTCCCTGCACTTGTCCACATTACATTTAATCTGCCATTTGGATGCCTAGTCTCCTGGTCTTGCAAGGTCCTCCTGCAATTTCTCACAATCCACTTATAATTTAACAACTTGAAATAAGTGTGTCATCTGTAAATTTGATCACCTTTTTCTGATCATTAATAATTGTTAAAAATCACCTGGCTGGGGCACTCCACTATTTACCTTTTTCCATTGTGAAAACTGAACATTTAGTCTAACCCATTGTTTCTTGTCTTTTAACCAGTTTGCAATCCACAATAAGACATTGCCTTCAATCTCATGCCTTTTTAATTTCCTGAGGAGTATCTTATAAGGTTCTTTGTCAAACACTTTCTGAAAATATAGATACACTATATCTGCTAGCTCACCATTATTCATATGTTTATTAACCCCCTAAAAAAAATGAAGCAGATTAGTGAGGCAAGATTTCACTTGTTGGCTCTATCCTATTAATCCATGTTTATATGTTCAGTAATTTTGTTGTTTCAAATAGTTTCTATGATTGCTCCAGGCAGTGACATCAAGAACACCAATATGTTGTTTCCCAGATCATCCCAGAGCCCTTTTTAAAGATTGATGTTACATTGGCTACCTTCCATTCTTTAGGTAGAACAGATGATTTTAATGATAGGTTACAAATTATTAGTAATAGCTTTGCAATTTCATTCTTTAGTTCTTTCAAAACTCTGCAGTATATAACATCTGGTCCAGGTGATTTGCTACTCTTTAATTTGTCAGTTTCCACTATTATATCTTCTAGGATCACTGTGATTTGTTTTGATTTCTCCAAATTATTCATCATTACTGTTTCTAGCATGGATATCTTACCAGCATCTTTCTTAGTAAATATCAAGGCAAAGATTTAATTTAGTTTTTCCACTATGGCCTTGTCTTCTGAGGGGAAGAAAGAAGGGGGAAAATTCTCCCTGTCTCTATAGACAGAATGAGAGAGAGCTTCCTGCTATGTCAAAGCTAGTTACTTTTAAATCCTGGGTCAGAAAGTTTTCATTTTGTTTCAAATTAGTCAGATTTCTTTTTTTTTTTAAATGAAACATTTCTGAATTTTTTATTCTTAGCAAATTCTGTGCCCATTTCAGTAAGAGTGCAAAGAGGGCATATTATTACTTAAAAGGGCCTATGACCAGGTCTCAGCCTAGTCCCATTGCTGGGTCCAGTCCCATTGCTGAGGCTCGGACCTAAGCCTGACAATGAAGCCCAGCCAAGACTGGGTCCCTCTGCCAAGACTCAGACCTGAGGACTAGGTCTAGGCCCAGGCCAAGGTGCAACTCTGGGTCCCAGCCTCTGCTATTACTGGCATCAGTAGCATGGGATCTTCTTAGTGTTTGGGTACTTGCCAGGTTCTTGTAGCCTGGTTTGGCCACTGTTGGCCTGGGCAGGATGGACCCTTGGTCTGACCCAGAATGACAATTTCTTATGTTCTTATTATCAAAGTCAGGGCCTAGGGCCTAACCTGGGCTCTGTGCCAGGGTCCATCTGAGGCCCAGGCCCAGGTCTAAGCCCAGGCCTGATGCTGGGATCCAGCCGAGGCTGGGTTCCATCACAGAGGCCTGGGCCCAGAGGACCAGGCCCAGGCCATCTGCTATGTTCTTTCTTCTTGTGTCCTCTTCAAAATGTCACCTCAGTACATGCCTCAGTGATGGCACAGTGGTGCCTTCCTTCTGATGCTACCCTAATGTTGTACGGCCATACATCAATTTGGCGCTGTGTGCTCTGGAGGAAGGCATGACAGTGATGTCATGAAGGTGCATTCTTCCACCAGTTAGTGTCATTTTGAAGAGGAAAGAAGTAGAAAGAAAATGGCAGAAGGCCTGGGCCTGGGCCTTGGTGATGGGACCCTGCCTTGAGTCTGGCATATGCCACGGGCCTTGGTCTTGGCTATGTGACCAGGCCTCAACTAGGCCCCATCATCGAGCCTAGTCCTGCGTCTCAGCTACAGTGGCTGCTGCTGACTTTAGTTTTGCAGAGGGGTTAGATAGAGGTGCCTTTTCAACCCCTGTTCAGGGATCTGCACCCAATATTCTCCCAATGCAGAATTTAACACTGCTATTTGGAGGAGTCTTGGCCATTAATAACACCTCATTGAGCGATAGTGGCATGGATTCCTAGACTCATCTGGCCCCAAAGATTACTTCAATTAAGCACACAGTTATCACACTGGATGCTGTTTGGAATCTCTTGGTTTCCTTAGAAGCCTCTATTTTCTCTTTGACTAAGATTTCTCATGCTACTAACCAGTACTAACCGAAATTTGGGTCCCCCCCCCCCCACCCCCAATTCACAAAGTCCTGAACTGTGGGAAGTATTGTATTTCCCGTACTAACCAGTGTGTTTCAACTATTGATAAATTGGTTTCTTTACAAGGGGGTAAAATTGAAGCTTTGGAGATACATGTCTCTGCAATTGAGAAAACACAAAATCTTTTGGTTCAGTTTGATTTAATTCATTCTAAAAACTTGAGAACATTCATGAGAAGCCTGAACTTGAGAGGTCTCAATTTTCCAGTAACCAAATTGATCTCACCATTGGAACTTTTCAAGAATTATATCTTACAAATTCTCAAGATTTTCAAGAGGCAATGCCTGTCATCACTAACACTGCCACAGCAAGTTACCAGTATTCGTGAAGTACAAGATCAAGAACGAGATCTTTCCTTGAATCTAACGGATTTTATTGAGTCATCACAGGATGATCTTATATCTAAAAAGGGAACTTTAACAGTCTCATTTGCTTTTCTGAATGATTGAAATGCTGTTCTTAGATTTTTCTTTTGTAACAGAGTATTGCCTTTTTATGCTCAGAAAATATGGATATTTCCTGATATAACTAGAGTAACCCAGGATTGTAAGAGGACATTTCTCTCCATGGAAACTGAGGTTTTGTCACTAGGTACACAGTTTACTTTGAGATATCCATGTAAATGTTTTGTGAAATATCTTAAGTGTAATTATCTATATTTTGAACCTTCTCAGCTGAGATTGCTTTTGGATTCGTATGCCCAAGAAGCTCTTTAAGATGGTATGGTAATATGGAAATGATGATATTTTGGTATGTTTCTCTATTTCCTTTTTCTCATTTCAGTGTTTATTTGCTCCTTTATTTCTTGATTTCCCCTCTCTTCCTACACATATTTAGAGAAATGTGAGGAAACAATTTCCTTTATCATTTTTTTCATGTTAATATGTCAATATAATGTTAATTAACTCCTGTTTTATGACACATCTCTCTTAATTTTTTCTGGTACAAGAATTCTTGTATTTAATTTGTAAAATTCATAAATAAATAAATAAATGTATGGACTTGCACACATAAAAAGCAATATAAAATAGCCATATAAAATAGCATGTGTTTTTAAAACTGAAAGTATAAATTACATGTGTACAGCAGTTCAATATCACTTAACCAGATAAGTTCTGACGTAATAAGAACTTATCTGGCTAAATTAAATATGTATTTGTGTGTACCTTTTACATGCACATGAATGTTCCAGGGTAGATTTATGCGTATTTTGCAACTTGCATGTATATACTACATGCAGGTTATAAAATAATGGGGTAGATCTACATGTGGCTATATACAAATGTATATGGGTGCATGCACAGGTGCTGAAAAGTTATCATTCATACACCAGAGTGACCATTGTCTCCATGAACAACCATGTAATATTCTATCAAGTTGCTAAAACAGAAATGTTTTAACAACTTGATAGAAACATACCAAAATATCATCACTTTACCAGGAATAAGTGCATACACTCACCAGGTACTGGTTCCTTAGAGGTGACTGTAAGATTTTGAAAACAGGTTTGGACAGCTTTAATTCTTGCAAGTCAGCCACTAAGGCCTCTGAAATCAGTGGTTCTGCTATACGAGCCTTGGGCTTGCCTACTGTTATGATAGTCCAGAGACAGAGCGCATGACCCTTCTTACCAGCCAAGGTCCACATCGTCCCAGTTCTCCAGCTATGTCTACACCCTGTGGGCCATTATGATTCCCCCCTGTCCTTTTGATGAAGTTGAGGACCTGTGAGGAGCTGCTAATGTGTAAGGAAAATAAACAGTAATACATTTCTCATAATTAGCTGGGATGGGTTTGTATAACTGGATGTTAAGAGCAGTATCCACTCTCCTTTATGAGTCTCAATAAAAACCTACCTGTTTCTCTCCTAAAGGGGAAGTGAAGATTAAACTGAGCTACTTTGTTGCTTTTCATGTAATTATCTGTCATTTAAGATGATTATATCATTTTTAAAAATATGTTATCCTAATTATCTGAGGTATGTACATTACAAGCTGAACTAATGGGGCAAAGCCTTTGAAGACAAGAAGATTGCATCTCATAGGCAGTACTTTCTTTTTTGTTCTTAGTTACATACTTTTCAGGTAGGCAAAATGTATTAATATGGAAAATAATGGAGCTCAGAACATCAAGGCATGGAGGGATTGTGAAGGTTATAATGTCCTTGAGAGAGACATCCCCATAGTTTTCATCAGGATTTGTCTGCGCTTCCTACTAAGTTCATTCTGTTTATGCTCAGCCCCAGGTTTTGGGGGGAGCACCACCAAGCTGCCAGAGTTCAAAGGTCCAGGCTTCACAAAAGGCAAGCTAAGAAAGCAGGGAAACAATTACTCTGATTGTCGTCAGTGCCCTAGGATGTTTTAATAAATTTGTTTAATACAGTTTCAAGCTTCTGTCCTGATTTCTGAAACACACAATTAGCAGATGTTTAAAGCCCGCATTCTCCATTACCTGCGGGGGCTAGTCATCCATGGCAATCATTTCCCTGTTGTTCCTCATTACCACCTTGGATGCTGCCTGCCTTTTGCCCTGGGACAGTGCTATGGAACACCACCCCATTTCTTCTATGATGGGTTGCTACTTTGAATGCATGGCAGGAGGCTGCTGGCCTTCCACCTGGATGCTGGCTTTTACTTTGACTGACAGAAGTGGTCCGCAGGCTAATACTGCCATCTTCACCTGAAGCCAGTGCTAGCAGGTGCTGCTTCTGCATGTTATGCTACATACTAGTGTTTGTCAGGTGTATCACTTGCTTTTCTCAACTGATATTGTTCCTGCAGTGAATATGCTGAGCAAAATGCAGGTCCTCCCTCACTTTGAAGTGCCTCCAGATCAGGGATGAGTTCCACAAATTCTTCTCTACGTCCTTGGGGGCTGATGCTGGCATTGGAGTTGAGGTTGAGGGTAGACTGGGAGGAAAAATGCCAGGGGCATCACTTTTGCTCTCTACCTGTGCTGTCTGCTCTTCCGGAAGGTTGTTCTCAACACTGTCTATATCATCACCTATTTCCCCCAACACTGCACTGGAGGCTTAAGATGCTACTGACTAATCCTCCCAAATTTTATTCAGCTTCTAGTTCTTCAATTTTGGATTCAGGGAATCCCAGACAAGATTATTCCTCAGTTGTTGAAATACTGCCTCCAGTGCCTCAGAAACAATAACCAATGTAGAGGAGCATGCTGCTTGCTGGTTTTGGCAGTTCTAATTCTGCTTCCCTTGTCCCTGCCCCTGGCTTGGATGGCTCTCCTACCTTTTTCCCTCACTCCAAACCAAGAGGAAGAGAAACAGGCAGCAGTAGCACATGCTTTCCAAATTTCAGTTGCTTCTTCCTTGAGCTGCCTTCCTCACCTGCCATTCTGCACCTAAAAAAGTGTTTCTTCGATATAGGGGCAGGACTGCCTTTTTTATTTCTGTTACTAAACTGAGCTGGCTCTCCACCAATTTGTCTGTCCCTGACAAAGCTTGCAAGCCTGCCATTCCCTCCTCTCCCTTTTCCTGACATGATGGAATTTGTTGAGGTGCACTGCCTGCCTGCTGGAAGTTTAGAAATTACAAAGAAATTTATTTATTTGTACTGTATGTTGCATCAGAGATGGACCCTTGGGCTGAGGTGGGGTTGATGCAACCCATAGGTAGGGATCTACGGGTCCCCACCGTCAGCAGGTGGCGTGGGCTGAAGATAGAGGCCACTGGAGCTTCACCTATACCAGCCCTCGTTCCCCATGGGTTGAGCTTTTGGGTGCCGGGGCCGGCAGGACTTAGGTGGGCCTCAAGGTTGGTTCATGAAGTAAGGCAGTTCAGCCCAGAGACAGCAGTCGATAGGTGGCGTAGTCCTACCATGGACTGGGCTCGGTATAGGAACTCAGGTACCAATGGAACTGGAGGTGCCTGAGCAAAGAAAGGCCAAAGCCTTGTAAGTCCACTTCCAGGAAATAGGCTGGAGGAGGCGTCACTGACAGGCTGGAGTCAGGGCTGGTGGCAAGCGAGGATCATGGCAAGTAATATAGAATTCTGGACATGGAGTAGTCTGTAGAGTAGTCAATCAAGGCAATGGTCAGGGCACGGAGAAGGCAGGCGTGGTCAGACATAGCAAACATCTGGGGTTGGAGATAGGCTGAAGTCAAACATAGCAAAGGTCCGGGGTTGGAGATAGGCTGAAGAGTAGTCAAATGTAGCAAAGGTCTGGGATTGGAAATAGGCTGAAGAGTAGTCAAAAAGCCGAGTCGAAATCCAGAAAGTCAGTCCAACACATAGACAGGGCAAGAATGAGGAAGACAGGAACTTGGAACCACAGGAGACAGGAACACAACGTAGAGACGATTCTTTATCAGCAACGAGAACGAGGAGACTTATTGCAAAGGCAATGCTATGGGGCAAGGCCTGAGCTTATATACGCTGAAGAGTCTGACATCAGCATCCAGGGCCGCAGCCAGGTTCCTGCAGTGGGCCCTTTAAAAGAATCAGCAATGCGCATGCACGCCTAGGGAGGAACGTCTCTCTGCGGGCCACACTGAGAGGCCCGACGAGCAAGGACATCTTGGCTGGCAACACCGGGGACCATGGCAGAGCTGGAAGCACCAGAGGCAATCTGAGGTAGGAGCTGGTGGCCCATCGCCATCAGTGAAGAGGAACCAGGAGCTGGAGTCTATACAAGAAGGTGAGAGGGCAGCCACGGGTCTGCCATGAGTGGCACTTGTAACACTGTAATTGTACCCACACTCCCAGTGCGAAGAACTGTCTGTCATACACACAGGTACAGACACATACAGTGAAGTGTGTGCTGTGTGTACTTAACAGAGATGTGAATCGTGTGATCGATCGTCTTAACGATCGATTTCGGCTGGGAGGGGGAGGGAATCGGATCGTCGCAGTTTGGGTTTTTTAAATATCGTGTAAATCGTGTAAATCGAAAACCAGCACACTAAAACATCCCTAAAACCCACCCCGACCCTTTAAAATAAATCCCCCACCCTCCCGAACCCCCCCAAAATGCCTTAAATTACCTGGGGTCCAGTGGGGGGGGAGGGGAAGGGGGAGGGGAAGGGGGAGGGGAAGGGGGAGGGCGGGAAAACCAGCACACTAAAACAACCCTAAAACCCACCCCGACCCTTTAAAATAAATCCCCCACCCTCCCGAACCCCCCCAAAATGCCTTAAATTACCTGGGGTCCAGAGGAAGGGTCCCGGTGTGATCTTTTACTCTCGGACCTCCGTGCGTTGTAGAAATGGCGCCAGCGCTACCTTTGACCTGTCATATGACAGGTCAAAGGTAGCACCGGCGCTATTTTGTTTTTTTGTCCCCCGACGTCAGGAGCGTAGGAGATCGCTCCCGGACCCCCGCTGGACCCCCAGGGACTTTTGGCCAGCTTGGGGGGCCTCCTGACCCCCACAAGACTTGCCAAAAGTCCAGCGGGGGTCCGGAATGATCTCCTACTGCGAATCGTTTTTCCGTACGGAAAATGGCGCCGGCCGTACGGCAACACGATTCGTGTTGCCCTATGGCCGGCAACACGATTTGACTGCAGGAGGTCTTTCCGGACCCCCACTGGACTTTTGGCAAGTCTTGTGGGGGTCAGGAGGCCCCCCAAGCTGGCCAAAAGTCCCTGGAGGTCCAGCGGGGGTCCGGAACGATCTCCGGCGCCATTTTCCGTACGGAAAAACGATTCGACTGCAGGAGGTCTTTCCGGACCCCCACTGGACTTTTGGCAAGTCTTGTGGGGGTCAGGAGGCCCCCCAAGCTGGCCAAAAGTCCCTGGAGGTCCAGCGGGGGTCCGGAACGATCTCCGGCGCCATTTTCCGTACGGAAAAACGATTCGACTGCAGGAGGTCGTTCCGGACCCCCGCTGGACTTTTGGCAAGTCTTGTGGGGGTCAGGAGGCCCCCCCAAGCTGGCCAAAAGTCCCTGGGGGTCCAGCGGGGGTCCGGGAGCGATCTCCTACGCTCCTGACGTCGGGGGACAAAAAATCAAAATGGCGCCGGCGCTACCTTTGACCTGTCATATGACAGGTCAAAGGTAGCGCCGGCGCCATTTCTACAACGCACGGAGGTCAGAGAGTAAAAGATCACACCGGGACCCTTCTTCTGGACCCCAGGTAATTTAAGGCATTTTGGGGGGGTTCGGGAGGGTGGGGGATTTATTTTAAAGGGTCGGGGTGGGTTTTAGGGTTGTTTTAGTGTGCCGGTTTTTCCCGCCCTCCCCCTTCCCCTCCCCCTTCCCCCGATTTACGATTTTTTGACGATAAATCGGGGGGAATTGTTATTGTATCGTGGCTCTAACGATTTTTGACAAT